>NC_041390.1:4596761-4614659 GCF_002162155.2 Triticum dicoccoides | reverse complement strand
GTCGCCTCGCCCCGTCGCCACCCCGAGCCCGCTGCCGTCGCCCCGCCCCGTCGCCGCCCCGAGCCCGTCGTCACCCCGCGCCGGCGCCCTTTAGGTTGATGATATGATGATGTTGATGATATGATGATGTTTTTTTTTCTGTTGATGATATGATGATGTTTTTTTTCTGTTGATGATATGATGATGTTTTTTTTCTGTTGATGATATGATGATGTTTTTTTTCATATATGCATTTTTACATATATGTATTAATTTTTTTAAGTTGTTAGTAGATATCGATTTTAGGTTAGTGCATTTTATCACTGATTTTAGGTTAGTTGAGCCTCTTTAGTGCATTTTATGTTTGTTGCATTTTAGGTTAGTGCATTTTATGTTAGTGGAGAGGAAAAAGTAAAATAAGGAAAATGAAAATAAGTAGAGAAAGAAGGAGAAGATGAAGGAGAAGACGAGGAGAGGAAGAAAAGGAAGAGGAGAAGAAGAAAGGAATAGAGGAGAAGAAGAAAAAATAGAAAAATGCATTTTATGTTAGTGGAGAGGAAAAAGTAAAATAAGGAAAAAAAATAAGTAGAGAAAGAAGGAGAAGAAGAAGGATAAGACGAGGAGAGGAAGAAAAGGAAGAGGAGAAGAAGAAAGGAATAGAGGAGAAGAAGAAAAAATAGAATTTTTCTATTTTTTCTTCTTCTCCTCTATTCCTTTCTTCTTCTCCTCTTTTTTTTTCTTCTTTTTTTTCTTCGATCTTCTCCGCCTCCCGATAGGAAAGTTTTATATAGAAACTTACAATTTTAGAAAAGTTTTATATATGCAAAAATTACAATTTTAGAAAAAGAAGGATAGGAAAGAAGAAAATAAGAAGAGGAAAGAAAGAAGAAGAGGAGAGGAAAAGAAGAGGAGAAATAAATAAGAAGAAGAAAAAAAGAGGAGAATGAAGAAAGGAATAGTGGAGAAGAAGAGAAAATAGAATATATTCTATTTTCTCTTCTTCTCCACTATTCCTTTCTTCCTTCTCCTCTTTTTTTCTTCTTCTTATTTATTTCTCCTCTTCGAGGGGTCGATGGTCGGGAACTAGGGTAGAGGGTCGAGGGTCATTAAGGGGTCAAGGGTCGAGGGTTTCAGGGTCGAGGGTTCGAGGGTTCTATAGGTTCGAGGGTCGAGGTTTCCAGCAGGGTCGTCTAGGGGTCGAGGGTTCCAGGGTCGTCGAGGGTTCGAGGGGTCGAGGATCGCCGAGGGGTCGAGAGAGGTTTCCTGGTGTCAAAGTATTGAAGAAATCCATGCCTTCATCATTAGCCGGAAGTAACCAGGGCATGTTGGTACGAAGTTCTGCAAAGTTGTTCTGGAATGGAGTCCTGGATAGAATAATCCGCCTTTTGGTACGAATTCAGCAAAGGCCTTCCAAATAGCGATATTCAGAAGGCTCTTTCTGAACTTTGTACCAAAAAGCGAATTATCCTATCTGGGACTCCGTTCCAGAACAACTTTGAAGAGCTTCGTACCATCATGCACATGTTACTTTCTCCTAATGATGAAGACATGGTTTTGTTGAATCCTTTGACACTAGGCAACCTCCCGACCCCTTGGCGATCCTCTCGAACATGAGAGGAAGAAGAGGGTCGTCTAGGGGTCGAGGGTTCCAGGGTCGTCGAGGGTTCGAGGGGTCGAGGATCGCCGAGGGGTCGAGAGAGGTTTCCTAGTGTCAAAGTATTGAAGATATCCATGCCTTCATCATTAGCCGGAAGTAACCAGGGCATGTTGGTACGAAGTTCTGCAAAGTTGTTCTGGAATGGAGTCCCGGATAGAATAATCCGCCTTCTAGTACGAATTCAACAAAGGCCTTCCAAATAGCGATATTCGGAAGGCTCTTTCTGAACTTTGTACCAAAAAGCGAATTATCCTATCTGGGACTCCGTTCCAGAACAACTTTGAAGAGCTTCGTACCATCATGCACATGTTACTTTCGCCTAATGATGAAGACATGGTTTTGTTGAATCCTTTGACACTAGGCAACCTCCCGACCCCTCGGCGATCCTCTCGAACATGAGAGGAAGAAGAGGGTCGTCTAGGGGTCGAGGGTTCCAGGGTCGTCGATGGTTCGAGGGTTCAAGGGTTCTTCTCCTCTATTCTTTCTTCTCCTCTTTTTTTCTTCTTCTTCCTCTTTTTTTTATCGGGAACGAGGGTCGTCGAGGGACATAGATGTAGTGTCGTCGTTGTCGATATATACCCCCTCCCGATAGCTTACTATGATTAGGTAGCTAGTTCTACGTTTGGCACTAATATATCCATCTGTCATGTTTGAATAATAATTGCCATGTTGTAAATATTTGTAGAAACTATGGACACCGCCCTAGACCAAGCAACAAAAGAAGCGTTGTTGAGGGACATAATCGCAGAAGGAAGTGATGCCATCTCGTTGTTTCTCAATGAAACCGATGGTCTGGAAGGAGAGGGTGAACAAGCTGGCTACAGTGACCTAATGCCGGTGCAAGAAGAAGAACATGAGGATGGCTCAGGTGACCCAATGCCGGTGCAAGAAGGAGACCGTGATGACGGCTCCGGTGACCGAACCGAGTCTGGCCAGGTATATATATTAGTTAAGACTATGCTGACTAGCTGATTGATGCATTCATTGTTTTGGTATGTACACATATTAATTAAGTCTTTGTTCTTTTTTCTAGCCCTCCGGATCGAGCACAACTTCGGTAAAGAGACGAGGCCCAAAGAAAAAGTTGAGCTCGGATGAAAAGTTTGACATTATAGGAATCGCGCCCGACGGCCAACCTATTGAACCCCTCCGGACAAAGAGCACATTTGTTGCTCAGTGCGGGGTTCTGGTTAGGGACAAGATCCCGATAAGCATCCAGCAATGGTTTAAGCCGGCTACAGAAGACCCTGAGGTGTCTTATGTCAATGATATGCAGAAAAATGATCTTTGGACTGAGCTGAAGTCAAATTTCACCCTACCGCCTGAGGATAATTCAGAGAACCCAGTTAAAGAGAAATTAATCAAGTCTTTTGCTTTGAAGAGGATGGCAGAACTATTCAGGAGGTGGAAGAAAGAGCTGAATAAGTTTGTCGAAAATAATGAGACACCAGAATTCAAGGGCAGATATGAGAAGATCAGAGATCACTGGCCCGCATTTGTGGCCCACAAGACATCGTAAAAGAGTCAGAAGATGTCGGTGACAAACAAGCAAAATGCTGCGAAGAAGAAGCTTCACCATCGCACAGGGTCAGGTGGCTACCTCGTAGCCCGGCCTAAGTGGTCCAAGACTGAGAAGGATCTGGTTCATAAAGGGATCGAACCAGAGACAATTAACTGGCCAGACCGTTGCCGGACTTGGTTCTTCGGGGCTGGTGGAACCTTGGACCCTGTAACAGGGAAGTGCATTTGGACGAACGATCAAATGGACATACCAGTCGTAAGCTTAACCAGTATATCGAAGCAGCGCGGGAAGGGACGTTCTTTCCAGACAGAGAGAACGACGAGCTCACAATGGCCCTCGGGAATCCTGAGCACCCTGGACGGACACGAGGCACGCCAGGCTCCATTCCGTGGAAGGTTGGGTTTCCGGACGCAGGCGGTTACAAATCCCATGAGAGGAGGAAAAAAGTGCAGCAGACCCAAATGCAGGCGCTGCAAGCAAGGGTAGACGCGATAGAGGAACGAGAAGCAAATCACAACAAACGTACTGCCGAAGCCTCCCCCGAAGCTACCCCGCCATCTCAGCGCAGAAGCAGCGTGGCTTCCACCGAGCTGCTTCAGCCGGAGCATGCCTTGACGGCTCCTGCCAGCTATCCCGTGGATGCTATAACGGAGTCTCAAAATTGCCACCTTATGACGCAATGGATGAATTTGAAGGTCAAGGCGGCTGTTGGCTCTGTTTATCCTACTGAACCCGGCGCAACTTTTCATTGCCAGCCGATTCCAGAAGGATATGCTAGGGTGATGGTGGATGAGATAACGGAGGGATTTGAGGACCTCCAGCTTGACCACCCTACCGGTGAAGGGGAGACACAGCTGGGGTCTGCTCTGAAGACTCCATGCCTATGGTGGAAGGAGCTCATCAACCTTCAGAACTGGACGCCTCTGCCTCCTCCTCCTCCTCCGGCAAGTCAGGGCACTCCGCCTCCACCGCCTCCTCCTCCGGCGAGTGACGATCAGGGCCCTCGGCCGGCTCCTTCTCCGGCACGTGGCGGAACTCCGCCTCCTTCTCCGCCTGCGCCGACGCGCCCGAGCAGCCAGCCTCCTCCTTCTCCGCCTCGTCAGCAAGGGCGGAAGAGACCTGCCGCCGCTCCAGCTGCTCCGGCGCGTCGTAGTCCTTCTCCTCCGCCTCTTAAGCAAGTAAAGAAGACAACCGCTCCGTCTGCTCGGTCGGCGTCTAGTAGTACAACCAGAGGCAGGAGGACATACAGATTCGGTCCTTCTCTGAAGACTCCAGAGAAGTTACCATATGAGAGGACCCTGGAGGAGAACGCCAAGATCGCGCGAGAAGAAGTGAGGAACTTCTTTGAAGGGGTGAAAGCAAAGAAACATCCACCTCCGGAGGAGAAGGTAGATCGGGTGAAAGTGAAGCGCACTCTGGCTGCCCTGACAAAACCACCGAAGTCTGATGCGCCGAAAGGAAACTATGACCGCATTATTGGAAAGGAATTTGCCGAAGCGGAGCGGTCGGGAAGTACTGTCAGTGATCAAAGGCTGAAAGAACGACGAGCTGGGAAACAAATTGCCTAGCTCGGCGAACAAGCGAAGCAATCGTGCCCCCCGCTCAAGGTGCCTAGCCACAATGTCGCTAATGATCCGAGGATGGTGCCCGGTTATAGCAATCTTGCAGATTACCTGCCCGACGAAGTACATTATGAACCCATGGACATGCAGATACAAAGATACGAGTACGAGAAGCCTCTCGTTAAAGATGAAAGATCTCTATCAACGATGATGCGAAGATTGCATGATTGGTACTTGAAAATCTGCAGAGACTCTGGGGGGAGGAGTACTTTGTATGTGAAAGTTAAAAAGGAGCATGACCTCGTTGGAATTGATCTGTTGCCTGTTCCATTTGAGGAGTTCTATCAGTTTTTCAATCAATTGGCCCTCGATAAAACAACGGTCGCCTGCTACTGTCTGTAAGTAGTACTACTTCTGTCATTAAGTTTCTCTATATAGCTTAGCTCTTTCATTGCATGTATTTATAATCATCCTCACTATATTATGCAGATTGAAGATCGCCGAATTGAAGAAAAGACAAGTCGGTGATATTGGGTTCATTAACACATATCTCATAGATGCAACTCAGGTTAAACTTCATGCCGCAGCTACCGAGGCCAACTTGCTACGATCGTTCGTAATAAATCAAAACAAAGATATAATACTCTTTCCTTACAACTCCAGGTGAGTGTTACTGTCTTGTGCGTATTCAGTTTCCCTTATATATTAGTCAAGGTTATAGTAATGTAATTCATGAGTTATGCATGCGTGTGCAGTTTCCACTATATTCTCCTAGAGATTAAGCTTGAGCAGGGACTAGTAACCGTCTTAGACTCAAAACGAAAAAATCTCCAAGACTATGCAGACATGACTCAAATACTCCAGAAGTAAGTTAAATCGATCATTATCCATCATATCAGCAACTTTATTCATTTCCTGATATCAAGTAATTGTTTTCTTTGTCCGACAGGGTTTGGAGAAAATTCACCAAAACAGTTCCGGGACTGCCGAAGGAGCTGGAATTTATACACCCAAAAGTAAGTACTATAGTAGCATGTTCCACGCATCTCCTAGTGATTCAAGCGCTAGTTTCATCAATACCATTTAGCATTCTTGCTTATCAGTTTGATTGACCTCTATTTCTTGTAAAGTGGTTGTGGCAGGAACAAAGGAATGATTTCTGTGGATACTACATCTGCGAGTCCATCCGCCACACGACCTGTGAGCGGGGTGGGTACTCTAACGAACAATATGAAGTACGTAAATAACAACATTCACAATTTTATTTTATTACCATTATTTGTGTTGAGTTTCATTCATTCATATATATATGTATTGACCCCCTTCTTCAAATTAGATGTTTCGGAAGCGGGATGAACTCCTAGCACCAGCTCGCATGCGAGCAATTCAAGAGGACGGAGAATTCTATGTGGACCCTGAGTCTGTATGATTATATTTGTAAGAGATAATTATTGTATATATGTAGCCGGTAGTGTCAGATAGATATACGAGAACTTGTTGTTTGACCAATATCTCGGAGAAGGAGAGGTGGTCGATATCACTTCAATCTGTATGCATATATGTTCATGACGATCTTCTGTTTCCTTCGTTTGCTTACTAGCTAGCCAGCGTGTCTAGTCCTCTCTATACGTATGTATAGTACGTAGCGTCGACCAAGCACGGACATAAGAGAGGACACTTCTCTCTATTAATTATAGCTAACTAATACAATATATGAAACACCTAAATTAACCCCCCAAAACCCCCAACCCTCCCCCCTTTCAAAAAAAAACAAAAACCCCAGCCACAGAAATGCTGACGCGTGGATGCCTATTGGTCCCGATTGGTGCCACCAGCCGGGACCAAAGGGTCTCCTGACTGGGCTCTGCGCACTGCCCACGTGGAGGCCCATCAGTCCCGGTTCTGGATTGAATCAGGCCTAAAGGGTCGGGGCATTAGGACCGACACTTTAGTCCTGGTTCAGGAACCGGGACTAAAGGCCCTTACAAACCGGGACTATAGGCCATTTTTCTACCAGTGGCTTAACCAGGACCATGAATGTCAATTATGAACTAACCTTTCTAATTGTACTATTTTGCAATGTTTATTTTGATAAGGCTATATATATGATCAGTTTGTAAACTCTTAGAAAGTCTGTACGTGGTACTATGTTTTGGCACAGCCCAAAGTCGACGCGACGACCCGCCGTGTACTTCCTGATGGGACGAATGTACGACGAACTAGCAACAACGGATTCTTTCCTGGCAATACACTAGTACGTACGGAAGCTACTAATCAGATCGATCAAGCAACCTATCTACGGAAGGCTTGAAACACACAAAGCAATCACGCGATACACGACACGCCGATTGATTGCGAAAGGCTTGTGTCGTGACTTTGTTTTGTATTGTTTTGATCTTCTAAAATAACGGTTTGAGATACGAAGGATTACTAGTCCTAATCGGTGACCGCAGGCATTATTAATGATCAGTTTGTTAATTTCACCATTATTTATATCAGTTTTTGCTAAAGCACATCTAGATGTGTCATAAGTATTGCACATCTAAGTCCTATGTCATTGATTTTACGTTGAGATTCGTGTGAATTTTTTTTCCTTTTTCTCTTTATGTTTGATTCAGTCACTTAGATGTGCAATAACTATAGCACATCTACATGTGCCCTAGACACACTCTATTTATATATCAAGCAATATAGTAGGCAGTACCTTCTTTATCAAGCAATATAGAGCTTTTTGCATAAGATGTTCTAGGTCACAATTCGCACTCGGTCGTGGAAGCTGCATTTTTCCTCACGAGGCCATCCTAGTTTTTGCAGGCAATCTGCAGCCCAGAATTTTCTTTCTAGGAACAGCCACCGGTAATAATTTCGTTTGCCCTGCCTAGCTTTACCTTTTAACTTCCAGTCTAGCATCTTGGTGCCTTGCCAAGGTCTGAACTTGGTCGCCTTAGCATTCATGTTGGTGAAGGTGGGTTCCTACTAAGTCGTCGTATTAAGGCCTCATGGACCAACGCACCAGAGTATCAACCGTTGCCGATGAAGAAGGTCGTAGATCAGAAGGATCAAACCTATAAACACCAAATGAAGGCCGGATCCAAACAGATCCACCGAAGACCAACACCAACCGAATCCCGCGAGAACAGACAGAGACACACCTCCACGTGCCCCTCTGACGATGCTAGACGCATCATCGGGAAGAGGATAGACTGTGAAAGACATTATTCTTACTGAGACATTGCCGCCGCTACACAGCCTCAGCCAAGACGCTGAACCCCCGACAAGAACGAGAACGGGGCCCCTCCCACGGCGGAGGGCCGAGATCCTCCGCAACTCGATGGCATAGAGGCCGTCAGAGATGGGGCGGACCGGCAGCGGCGGCCCCGACGGGAGTAGAAGAGCTGAAAATAAAGTGAGTACCCACACAACTCATTTCAATTGGTGATCACGTACATGATTTGAGAATTCTGGAATCGTTTCTCTCAATCATTATCCAAGTTCTACATTCACCAAAATTTGAATCTTTTGCGTGTCAATTTCCCTAAATCATGTACAGAATCTTAATGTCGACTTGTCTTGTTTGGTGCCTATTTTGGAGCATTTTCGCCTGACTAGCCATCATGCTATTGATGTATGCTCGTCATTGAAGGTATGATTCCGTTTGATCTATCATGTTACATACATGTTTAATTATTTCCTTGAGTTTCGACTTGCCGGTGCAACGTGGCTGGTAATCACAGAGAACAACATAGTGTATCCATGAGAAGTGTACCGCTCTAGCTGGTGACAAGTTACGTAGTATATCCGCATACGGATGCAGTGTTTGCCAAAAGTGAATTCTGGTCTGTTGTTTCCTCCTAGTAACGGTGATGAGACTATTTAAAGCAGCTAGCAACTGAATAACGAAAGTCCAGCCTGCTGCTTAGCAGTACCGTGCAAGTGATCTGTGAAGCCATTTCCAGAGAAGAAACTAGAGAAACTGGAGGGCGTCACTGTTACTGACGCTCTGATGCTCGTTCCGCACTCCTTGTCTGAACGATTCAATTGCCTTGCTTGCAGGGGACTCTGCATCTGTCGTTTCCGTTCAGCTTCAGCACCAACTTCTCGAAGCACAACACAATTTCCGAGCCAGCGTGGTGATGCAGTGCGGTATCGGCTCCTTGCCCTACATATAATCGGTGTTGTAAGAGCAACTCCAACGAGTCCACCCATTTCGTCGGCGCGTGTCCGTTTGGATCAAAGTGGACACAAAAGTCGGCCTAACACGCCGACCCAAACCGACGCGCGGACGCTTTTTGTCCGCCTGCCAACCCATTTCCCAGCCTAAATTTAAGCCTCTTTGCGTCAGTGCAGACACGAAACGGACGCGTATGACGTCCGCCTACTCCCCTCCCTGGCCCGCCAGTAGGCGGCACAACCACCACCATTTCCACACACTTCCCTAAAACACCCGAGCACTCGCGCTCCCGGCCGATCGCCATGGACGACGTGCTGACCATCGACGCCGCCGCCGGCCTCGCCTCCCTTGCCTCCTTTGGCCTCACCTCCGCCGCCTTCGCCAAAGGCAAGCCCCGCGCGCCCCGCAAGACTGTTGCGACGCCCAAGAAGAAGCAGTTGACGCCCGAGCAGCGGGCCATGCAGTCCGCCAAGAGGAAGGGCTGGAGGCACGCTCATGACATGAAGGACGAAATCGTGGCCGCCGCCACACTCTTCGCCGCTGCACAACATGAGGAAACCAATGCCCGAGTCGCAACGGCAGCGAGGGAGGCCCTACCCTACCTAGGGTTAAACCCTGGCCATCACGGTCTCATCAGCACCACCATGGTCGCGGTCAGCACCGGCTCATCGGCATTTCCTAGGGTACTCTCAGAGTCGCGGCCCTCGTCTGTCACGCAGCCGATTCCCAGCTTCCATGTCTATCTGCAAGCCTCCCACTTCTTCGAAGAATGCTCGCCGGAGGTGAGTGTGGTGGCGCTGTTCACGCCCGCGCCAATGGTGGCTGGTGGATCATCATCCGGAGGTGCGAGGAAACACCCGCGGAAGATGCCAGCCGACATGCATCACGGTGCCCACAATCTGTTCGATAGAATGCCGGCCACAAGTGAACATCATCTTCGAAGGTGGTGTGGAAGCCACTGCTTCCCCACGCGGTGCGGGCGTGGCTACCTTCGATCCTGACAAGACCCAAAGCCAAGACAGCCGAGCGCCCCGACCCCATCATGCAAGACCAGGTCGGCATGGGCAGCATCTTCCCGCTCGACCACGAATTCCCAGAGGATTACGGCCTTGAGGAAGAGGATGAAGTGAACTGTGAACATCGACGGGAGCCTTTGTTCGAGGAAGAGCTCGCCAACCAAGCCGGCGCAAACAAGAAGCACAAAAGCAAGTGGATCAAGGCATACACACAGCCGGAGGTTGCCTTTGTTATAGATGCCCTGGTTTTGTGCTTTTCTTCAAATATCACTGAAGCATTCATGTCCAGAATCTAAGATTTAGATTGCTTATGGACTCTGCACCCTTGGCAAATTGCAAATTTCTTGTGTGTAGATGATCAAGTCAACTCTGGGATGCTGTACATGAATCAAGTTTCCTTAATTCAGTATACAAACGACTACATGCATATATATTTACTAGTATGCTTACTACTGACTTCACCCACAGTTCATGCTCTTAGCAGAGCGAATCGCTAAACCGAGAAGTGTATTCTTCCTGTAGCTCGATGACTAAATCACCAGGCTGTAGATAACCCCAAGAGCAGTAACCAAAAATCCACTAAAAATCATTAACTAAGAAGGACAATCTAAGATCTCTAGTTTCTAACCAATCGATCCAGCAGCAACAGCCAGAAAATGAAACGTCCTTGCTTCTATCAAGTGTTGACACTAACTCAACCCTTTTTGATCTCTAGGTTATATATTCTTGATTACCTGAACTAGATGCAGCTTTGCAAAGCCTCGATCTCTTTTTTGTGTTGGCTGCGGGCTGGCTCCTGGAATAACATTAGTGCGGACTTCCAAAGTGGGGATTAGCTAAACTAGACGCAGCTTTGCAAAGCCTCCCTGATTTCCCGGCCTGAATAAATAGCATTAGTGCGGACTTCATGGCTCCCAAAGTGAAGTCTGAAGTAGCAGGTCAGCTCACCGCTCGGAGTGTGGTAGCTACGAGCAGCATGGCGGTGGGAAGTAAACAAGCTGCTACATTTTTCTCGCCTACACCTATCCTCATACCTAGAGATCTGATTCAGGCTACTAGACAAACCCAAGGTGGATCTATGCTGTCTTTTCATAGAATCCTTTCCATGGAAATGTATAGGTATGTTGAAGCCATTTGCAGAAGGTTCTGGCACATAGCTGATGCTTCCTTTCCCCATGTCTCCCATACCTAGGAGCATTGTAGCAAAACTAGGAGGATCACTTGGAGTTAAGCACATGCTTTACTTCTACTAGGACTACCATCCGATGCAATGAGGAAATAAGAAAGTTGGCTGTAAGGGAGAGGTCATGAAGCCACAGTCCCTCTAAACATCTAACCACAGGTTGGTTCGCATACCGGCTTGATTCAGCTTGTAGGATATATGTGGTCCACACCTGCTAGCTAGGATTCGACACCACACTACATGAACTGTAGTCAAAACCGAGTACCTATTATACCTGGCTAAGGACCAAGAAATACTCGGCTACATATAAACCGAGTGTTACACTCGGCTGACTGCTAAGTGTAACCCGAGTGTGTTCTCTGGGGTACTTTGGCATAGGGTAAATCACGTGCAAAACACGGTTGTTCATAAAAATAAAGTCGGTTGATGACGGTCGCTTATGGTCTTGCCACGGAGCAACTACCGCAAGAAGAGTGTCATGGGTCTATCCTCGACTGATAGTTATGCCGAGTATGCAACCTACTCAGCATCAGTTACTGATGGGTCGACGGTGTGGCCATGTGGTATTGGATAAGCCGAGTAGGGTTGGAAGGGCTTGACATATGTTATGCTGACATTACTGCATACGCTGAGCGCTGGCGACAGTTCACACGGTGTTGTACCACTCGTCGGCCCTTGCTGCCCTTGTGCTTCCACACCACAAGCGGCTACAACAACCAGAATGACTGTATATGTCCCGAGTCCAAGCAATCAATTGTTTCAGAATGTACTTCTATCGCCAATATGCAAGTAGCAACCAAGCTGTTTCAGACCAATATGCAAAGATTGCTTCGGACTTTGATAAATCGACTTCCAGTCACGAGTTTTTTGGAATTTCGTTAATGCAAGATATATTTGTATCCACAAAGCCCCTCCATCTGGATCAAAAAGAAAACTGAGACATTGATGCACACAGCTAATTCCCCGAAATAGGCGCCCCTTACCCTCCATAGGACAAACAGAAGAAGCCCGGCCCGCAAAAGGCTCAATACCGTTTTTTAATCTTTCTTTCCATGTGTGTCTACACTCTCAATGTGAATTTTCCTTGTAAACAAACTAGGTGGAAATTTCATGCCACCAAGTTTCTTTCATTGTTTTAGCACGTGGTAGATGATATTGGACGACTTAAGAGAGTTTTGGCACAACTAAAGATGGGAAGATCCTTCCATATCAATGATCAAGGAAAAGGTCTATATGTATATATGTAGCCCTCGGGTTTCTTATAAAGTGGAGGTGCTGCAATTTTCTAGGATAGTTGTTAGGTAGGATAAGTTATAGTTGTATAAATTAAATAGCAGCTGCTACAGGTACCGTTTTGCGGGGTGTAGAGGTATAAATTCAATGGCAGCTTCGGGTACCCTTTTTTGCACTTGATTTGGGTGGGTTCCAACGTAATGGAACTTCGCTGGCGTATTATACATAGAGGAGTAATGGCACCACCTGACACAACAAAAGAAAATAGAAGAGGTTGTTGGGTGCAAAAAGTTTGATTGATGTTGGTTGAGGATGACCAGTTGGATGGGACTAGATGGAGTTGTACCTTGTGCATGTGCGAGAACTTACCATATATAAATACCCATATGTGGTTGTCTCTATCAACTCCTTGTGATGCTCTTCTCCTACTGCCTAGTAGATTTCCCACGTACCCTCCTAACATTTGCATTCTAGCTATCATGGTAGCTTCAATTCTTTCCTTCTCCTTGCCTCATATGCCAGCTAGCTTCTATTGAAGTGAAGCATGCACTTGACTTTGAGTGATGCTCCTAGCTATGTGTAGTACTACGTTGTTTCCTTATGAATTAATCACTAGCAACTCACCCACATACACATCTTGAACCGAGTGTGTATTAGGGGATCAAGGCCTCTAAAATGGGGGTGGGCATGATTTGAAACTTTTGGCATTGGGGACATGCGGAAAGGAGGACTCAGTTGTGTCATACGATATTGTACAAAGGGATTCAATATACCAACGGCTTTCTTTCGCAAGGTTTCTTCATGATGGTGCCCGTGGCTACGATTTATGGTCGAGGCACACCACCACCTCAGTTTACACGATTGTGTCGATCTAGTTGAGATTGCAGACCTATTGGTGTTGGAGAGCATGTTGATCCCGAACGACACCTTGGGCTCGTCTAGTTAGTCGTACTAGAAGCTGCCATCGAAGCATCTATTGGCGAGCTGATTGTCTCAGATGATCCTAAGTTTTTGGGAGGTGCCCACAAAGTATCCCAAGCATCCATTTTATGTGCATCTGATGGATTAAAATCGATGACTCATGAGTAGTCAATGGGATGCGCCAATCTATCACGCAAGACATCAGATGCACATAGAATGTATGTTTGAGGTTCAGCCCAGTCAATGGTAGACCCAAACGTCGCCTCCTGCCGCAAAACAAAACCACGCACGCATTGCAGGACGCACGCGACTAGAGGAAGTGATGAAAGGAATCAGCCTTCGCGCTGCCGGCACCCTGCTCGGCGCCTCATCCGTCTACCACTTGCCGGCCTCCCCTTCAACTTCCCCAGATCAATAGCTCCTCAATCTGTGCTCGAGTGCGAGGCCTCGGCACCCGGCTGCTGCCCTGATACCTATCAACAAGGTTAACTCTTACATTCACCTTCTTAACCTTGTTGTCATTTATTCGAACACTGCCACAAGACTCGGCCTGGGATTACCACGACATGCAGCTAGCTAGCCACTAACATGCAGACTAGACTAGCTTTTGGCTTGCATGTACATACATGAACACTTCTCTATGCATGCACACCATCGCAGCCTCTAATTCCTGACTCAACTACATGCACGAATAGAAGTAAACATGATACCTATCAACAAGGTTAACTCTAACATGCTCTACCATATTGCCGGCTTGTCGCTATCTATCCTGCAGGTCATGTACAAACCAAACGAAGAACCAATGAGAAAATCTTATCATTCCGGGGGTATCAGCAACATCAATCAATCCAGATCTAACTGATTGTTGTCACAACAACAATTAAATGTAGGTATTCTGAAGCCTGTAGGACAAATAATTTAGCGGGGAAACCTCAAATCTAGGGAGGGAAAAGATAACGTCAGTGCTGCTCCCGGGGACAGGCTGAGGCCGGCCGAAAAGTTATAGGTTTTTTTTGGCAACGCAATGTTATTGATGACACTCCTTTCTTTTAGTCGGGCCTCTGGGCCTTGTGCACTGGACCCATTATTGCATTATTTGTTCATATTGTAGTTCTAATTGTTCAGAGTGCTGACATGCCCGTCTTTATTCCGACTTTGAATATATATTTAACTATTTATGTGAGATGTTGTTGGCTACTTGGCTAGTTCCGACATGTTCTTCCACCGTTCGGAACTTGGGATGATGACAGAGTATCTAACTATCTATCCATTGTTACAACATCTGAGTGATGGAAATGTCAGTCTATACAGTTGTTTGCCAAATGCTTGTGACTAATTAATCAATTGTCATCGTGGCCTGCTTTAGTTTTATGTGCTTGTCGGAGCGATTCATGTATTGGAACTAAGTTCCAGTATGGATTTGCACAGATCCACAGGCTTCAGCTTCAGCTCTACGATCCATGTTGCATTTTATATTGCAGTGAAGACCATGAAGCGAACTGCCACACATCATACTACAGTGTGCCTGATATGAAAATCAAGCAGCATTTTCCTACCAAGCAGGAGTATCTAGCTATCCATTGGTATTGTGTTCACAAACCGGAATGGTTCTATTACTTATAGGGGTTTCCGGTCGTTGTTACAACACCTTGATATGTGGAATAGAAGCTACAGGCACTCGAGCTGTAGGTCTTCATGCTTTGTTCTAGCTTTCTGCACTTGTGTGCTTCTAGTTACCACGGTCAGTTTCGAAAATCTAGTAGATTTTCACTCATTTCCACTAGTAGTACTGGATCACCCTACCACTGGATGCCTATATGAGTGTTCCTGTTATCCAAAAAATTACTACTCCAACTGCAGTTCTTCACTTATGAACACAGTTCATCAGTCCCACAACCCAGTACAGCATTTGAGCATTCTCAAATCGGTTCTTTCAATTACACTCCTAAAAAGTTCTCCATTTTCTTCTTTACTGTTCCTGGTCAACCATAATTGCCCAAAGCAGTAATCCATGTGGAGTGCACAGCTCTACTCCATCGTAGCAGGATTTTCTGGTCTGTTTTGTCCCCATGGTAACGAACTGATCGACTAAACAGAAATGACAGATGAAGACCCGAGGCAAGCAGAGCACTTACTGGAATTCCACTTGCAGTTTGGCCGGTTTTCATTATTGTTCAGTCCAACTAGTAGATGCACACATATATGGTTCCTAGTAGAGAGTGCCCCTTTATGCATGACGCGTTTATCAGGCTATAAAAAGAAAGGTACTACAGCCAGGGCCAGGTTGGTATCCGAACCTTACTGAACCAGCACACCTATATTTCAAAGGCAGAGTGGCGTGAAACATCCCACGCAGGGAAAAGTGTACCGATATATACTATACGATTTGGAATTGAAATATGTGCGATATTTAGCAAAATGGTAAGGAAAGTTGATTCCACAATTATACCGAACAGTGTGATGGTTGAATGAACCATTTATAAAGAGTATTGAATGGATCAGCTAGTAGTGTGGCAATGTACGGATCAGCATGTAATGGGACCGGGCTGGATGGAATGATACTGTCCATGTGCAACAACTGGACATATATGCATGCCCAAGTGGAATGCATTTCTTCAGCACATGACTCCAACGATCTTCAGCACATGATTCCTGTTACGTAGCAGTTACATTTCCTGATTTTGCTATGACCCCTTGGGCGCCCTCTCCGCAAGCTAAGCGAGCTGCTACCGCTTGGAGTAGTGTATGTAAAGAAAAGTTTAAATCAGATTATCATGGCCTGAGGGATGAGCACTTGATTCTCTACAAGCGAAAACCATTTCAAGGTACTAGACATGGTAGGCACCGGGAAGGGAAGAGTAACTGGAAGGCTCACATCTTGTACAAAGTGTTAACAAAGGACTACAACCATCCGAAGTGCATCTACAGATATACACAGTTCAGCGGTCAACAATATTTGTGTGTTACTGAAAAACATACTAATTTCAAGTAAATTTTGAAGTGTAGGGCAATCATGCATGCTATACAATGAATGAGAGATCTTTTAGATAAATTCTGCCAATACTATAGCCGAGATTAAAGATGATGAACATGAGTTTTTTTTAAGAAAAGGAGGATGCATGCGGCCATTTTATTGATTATTCTCTAGGACCTTACAAAGTAGAACAACAATATGACTAAATCCGCCATCTTGGCAACATCTGCCGCTACTCCTATCCATATGATGAAGGGGTGCAAGCCGGGGCACATACCCAGACCTCAACCTAAGCCTAACATCTAAAGACGGAGACCCGACCGAGCCATCTACCCGGTCCAGGGCACAAACCGGTCTGACACACTCACATGTGTCGTCGTCGCCATCTTCCACTGGTCCATCTTCATAGCAGATTGAGGTGTCAACCTTAGCAGGTCCTCCGCCATCGACGCCACCACGACGCCAAACGATGACCTCCACCTACGCGAGCCTTGGAAGGTCTTCCGTCATGGACGCCACCATGACGCCAAACGATGACCTCCACCTACGCGAGTCCATCTCCAAGCAACGGACTTAGATCCATGCTAGGATAGGTCCGCACCACCGCCGTTGCCCACCACCCACAAGCGCCACCCAACCCCAAGGTTCCCAAAACGGCGCCTTCAAGAAGGTAACGGCGCCGTGAGCGCCGCCGCCACCCAACAAAGTTAGGGATTTCGCCCGGGAGACCTAGGGGAAGGGGAAGTGAGGAGATCAGTCCATACCGACGCCTCCAAGGAGGGGAACGGCGCCCTAGGCGTCGCCGTCGGCGCGGCCGGCCATGGCCGGCCAGGGATTTCGCCCGAACTAGATCCCCGCCACCAGCAGCGCCTCCTGTACAGAACCGGCGTCCAAGGGAAGCGCGGCCCGACCAGGCTGACCCGCACGCCGAACAGGGGAGGAGGGGAGGCGCCAGATCCCGCCGCCAGCGACCACCGGGATCCCGCCGCCCGTGCGGCCAGGACGCCAGATCCACCGCCCGCACGGTGCTCGCCGAAGCCTGTCGTGCCTCGCCAAAGGAGCCGCCGCTCTAGATCCAGGACTCCCCACGCAGAGGCAGGGCAGCCGAGACCCCGCAGCCACCATCCTTGGCGCCCCGGGCTTGCCCGGCGGCTGCCTCAGGCGGCGGCGAGGAGGTGGGACGTGGTGGGGAGGGGGCCGAGGCGGCGCGGCTAGGGTTCCCCGCCGCCGCCGGGGGAGGCGACGAAGGGGTCGCGAGAAGGAGCGTAAAAATTGGGGGAGAATTTCACTTTCCTAGCCTCTGCATGGGAGTGGATGGAGTAATCTGCAGCAAGCATGCGGACTGAGTCGAAGTATATAGTTATTGCACATGCACGTTGTATTGCTGCACCCAGCGGTTCCACCAACATGTCTATCAGACTATCACACCTCTTCTGTTCAGCTGGCGCCACTACTCCTCAATTGCCATTTTCAGTGGTCACCCACTACAATATACATAATCGGCAAATACTCCCAAATTTTCCTTTTTCGCCTGGGCCCAGTAGGAGTATAGCCCGGTCAAATATTTCGGCCTTTGTAGAACTTCCATCCCAGCCCATAGTAGTCCACACACTTCTGTATGGTATAAAAACTCAAGCTGAACCAGCCCCAACCCTAGTTTCACATTTCCTCTCTTCGCCC
>NC_041390.1:4591864-4596610 GCF_002162155.2 Triticum dicoccoides | reverse complement strand
CAAGAACTCCTTCTCCTTCCCATGGAGGTTCTAGATCGAGGCCATGACAGTGCCCGTGCACGCGGCGACCCTGTCAGCGGCGGCTGCGGATCGGGGCCACATGAGGTCGAGGCTGCACTTGGGCGTCCAGTGAGTCTGTGGCGGCGCCAGCAACATCGAGCGTGGCTACAATTTCTGTGTTGTAGTCTTGTTCTACCTAATTTCAATAAGATTGGCAAATTTTGGTCATTTTAGTTCAAATTTCAGCCATTTTTTGTTTCAAATTTCAAATTTTTGTTTGCCCTTTTCATCCGGAATTTTCTGAAAATTTTGTGAAATGACGAATTTCACCTATTTCACTAAGGTCCGGTGAAAAAACAGAAAATGAAATCCAAAATGCTAATCGGCCTGGTGTTGGTTCATGAGTCTAGACAATATACTCCTTGTCACCCGCACCGACCATGTGCATTTACTGCAGTTGGGTTGCTTAATGAGTCTAGAAACACCGATGCCCCAATCGGACGAACAAGAACCACCAAGGACAAACCCCATTGCAGCTATCCTGTAGAAGGTCGCCTCGTAGTTGTGAACGGAAATTAGAATGGCTGATGATCGATACAAGCGGATGTGTCCACTGTCGAAATATCAAAAATCTCGCCGAACAGATCTCTCACCAAAAGGTTGATGCATAAGCCATGGGGGACATGGACCGCTGAGGAAGAGGAGGGCTACACAGGTGGTTGTGTGGGTGCCCTTAATTTGGTTGCAGGTGTCCTTAATAGCCACTCTAGCAGGTTGTTTAAGTCCGACGACAACCGAGTGGCACATGTGACAACACAGGATAACACACAACCATGTCATGTCTATGGCTTGTGGAGAGAAGCCTCATTGGAAATCCTGCATGCACAAATACAAGTGCAAAAATGACTTGGTTAAGCAACTAAGGGAGAACAATGCGACTCCGAGTAGATGCTGGATGTCGATACGAGCTAGGGCAAGTCACGCTCTGGAGTCGGTGGCAATTCCAAATCCTATGGAAACACGAAACGCCAAACAAAAATGGAAGAACTGTTGATGACAACACGCGGGTCCGTAGCATTATGTAGCGTTAAGTAGTGCCTCGTAGCAGGCGGCCTCTGATCCAATATATACACTTTGATACATATGTAATTTGTAGCCGATTGAGAAAGTTCGAAGGAAAGGATTGTCCAGAATACCACCATCTTTCGTTGTGAGGCTTGGTGCCCTCATTGTTGGCAACTTACCTACACAGCCATCCAATATCCTTCTTATCAAGTGGCTGTATAAGTTATCTGTAGAGACGGATGCCACTTGGGCATAGATTTTTCGTAATAAGTACTTCCAGTCCAAAACTTTGTCCCAGGTGACGGTAAGACCGACTGATTCGCCCTTTTGGAAGGGACTCATGCGAGTAAAAGCAGACGTTTTCTATAGGACAAAATTTGTAGTTGGCAATGGTACTTCCACAAGATTCTAGGAGGATACATGGCTAGGAGAGACGCCCCTAGCAATCCAATATCCTTCTCTCTATAATATTGTTCAGCGAAGAGACGCTTACATTGCAACAGTACTACAGTCAAATACTCTTAATATTCAATTCAGGAGGACGCTAGTGGGACACCGTTGGGGAGCTTGGCTCCATCTTGTGAGAAGATTGATGGTGGTCCAACTCTCTCAACAGCCAGAGCAGTTATGCTGGAAACTAACTAAAAATGGGGAGTTTTCTATTAAATCCATGTATTTGGATATTATCAATGCTAGCATTGTTCCTAGTTTGAAACATGTTTGAAAAATGAAAGTGCCTTTAAAAATTAAAGTGTTTATGTGGTTTGTCCACAAACAGGTCATCTTAACTAAAGACAATTTGGCGAAACGCAATTGATTGGGTTATAAAAGATGTAGTTTTTGTGTTAGTGATGAGTCAATCAGACACCTCTTTTTTGATTTCCCTCTGGCTAAGATTTTGTGGAGGTCGGTCCACATAGCCTTTAATATATCTCCTCCGAATTCCATCTACACTTTATTTGGGACGTGGTTAGATGGAATTGACGTAGTAACAGCGAGACATATCCGTGTAGGAGTATGTGCTTTACTATGTGCAATTTGGAACTGCAGATACGATTCGGTTTTTAACATAACAACAAATATTCATTTCTTGCAGGTTATCTTCACTGCACTCATCCGTATGTGGTCGCTACTCACTCCGACGGAGGCCAGGGAGCATGTGGCTACTGGATCTATCCGATTGAAGACGGTAGCTCGGGCTATATTCAACTGGTTTGAATGGCGGTCATGTAATAGGATAGGTGTTTAGTTTCCTATCTGTGTTTATTTGCCTGCCGGTTGTGACTGTCCGGTTTGTTGCTTTCGTGCTCTGTGTTGAGCACAACCTTTTTTGTTTGAGATTACGAGACATATGTTGGATTTTTTGTTTATTAATAATATGGCTGTATGCATCTTTCTGATGCAGAGGCCGGGGCAAACCCCCTTTTCGAAAAAAAACCCTACACAGCCATCCATTCATCATAGAGCAGATCGAATTACAACAGATGGTGAAACTACGTACAGAAATAAACAGGATTACATGTACAAAGCATAATTAGCTACACATACTCCTGCTCGTATACTGAACAGCAGAACCAGTAGACGTACACATTTTTGGTATGGTACACAAGTAACACCGACTTGCATTATTCTTATTTTCGAGGCACGTAGGGTAGCTAACGTAGCAGCGTACAGTCCAAAGCAAATCAAGGGCGGTGTTGATATAGTAGTAATAATAAATCAATCTCATCACATGATGGAGCAGGGGTCCCGCGGGCACTCCTCGATCCAGCATAGCGGAGGGAAGAAGGGAGGACAAGTGGGCGGCGGCCAGTTTGGCTGCCTGCTGCAGGTGCAGCCTCTGTGGTTTAACCAGTTGCATGGCGGTGGTAGCGCAGGTTTGCTGCTGCAGCAGCAGCCGCCATGGTGATGTGACTGCCAGTGCGAGCACTCGCAGGGTTTTGGCTCCTGCGGTGGTGGTATGGGGGTAGGGCAGCAGAGACACTGCTGCGGAGAGCAGTTCAAGTAGCACTGCATAGGGTACGGCATCGGACACGGGTATGGCACGAACTTGCATGCTCGTTTCGGCGTCTCGGGCTCCGGCAGGCATGTTTTTGTTGGCCGAGGAGGCGGCCATACGTCGACGATGATGATCTCCTGAACGACCTTGCAGGCCTTGCACAAGATCTTCTGGCGGAGCTTCTCCGCGTCAAACTTGCCGCGGACGATCACCTTGTTGGCCTTGTGCTCGTACTCAATCTTCTCGATGCAGTAATCCTCTGTCACACACACATACACACAGGTAACCACGAGTTATTAGTGCGAAAAACTGTTCAAGATAAGAGCACCATAAACAATAGATCTAGAATAGTTAATTTCCTGGGTTTCAAGATACCACTCCCTTGGTTTTACCTTGGAGGCACTTCAGGACATCGTTGATCTTCTTCTTGCAGCGGCAGCATTGCAGGTCTGCCGCAATCACCAGTATACCCATCTGCAAACACGCACCCAGACGAACATGTATGTCTGACCAAAATCAATCTTCACGAAATCATCGTAAACTTCTTCTGCCGCTAGTGTCCTTCCTACTGTCCTATACGTGTCAATCGATTTCTGAAATTTCTAGCTGTAGAGCAACATATGAATGCATCCAAGATAAGAAAAAATAAATTCAATGTTGATTACCTCGGCAGTTTGTACGACTAGAAACGCAGCAAGTAAAGGAAACAACAACCAAGTACTTGGGTGGGGGGATTTAATCAAGCTCACCCTCAACTCTGTAGTATGATGGGAGAAATGGAGGTGGATGATGCAGGCAGAGAACCATGCGTTATTTATAATGGGAATGCTAATGTCGTGTCTGCTTTGTCGGATCGCATCCCGAATATAAAGGCCACATCGTGCCAATTACTGTCAACGGGAGTTGGAATGATACCAACGGAAAAATATACAAGAAAGGGGTGGGAGGATTAATAGTATAAGACTGCAGGTTGGCAGTGGCGGGGGCCCATGTTATCAGAGGCTGGTGCCGTTCCCACCACTAGTAACCCCTCCGGTAGTGGCAGGCGCTGTGCACCCCGTGCCCACTGCAGGCGTTTGCGACTGATGGCCCCGTGACGGTGGGTACACTTTGCCGAGAGCCAGTGGTTTGATACTCAACAGAGAGTCATTTCTTTTTAACCTCCATTGCATAATTCAAATCATAGTAGCATATATATGTTCCAGCATTACATTGGTTTAACCTCCATTGCATATTTTGCATTAGTTCACCCACCATTTGGTTTCTTTTGATCATACAACTGCCGCTTTGAATAACCCTAGTCAGCTAGTCCCCTGCCACCGCTCAAATTATTTTCTGCATGTCAGCTTCCTTTGCTGCTGCTCCTACACGCCATACTTCTGCCGCTTGTCCAAACTGACCTGCCGACGTGTCCTATTTGTGAAGGAAGTGTGGGGCCGTTACTCCGCTGTCCTTGAAACTTTCTGTGCGCTCAAATGACACCATCACATGACGCACAACAGGCCTGGTCTTTTTCGGGCTGGCCTACAATATTTGTGACACTAACTGCATTTCTATGGACTTAATGAAATCAATGTGGAAGCAGTTTCTGTGCACTCAAATTCCAGATGTGAACGGCGGCCACATGAAATCTATGTGGAAGCAGTTTGAAAAAAAGCATATATGTTGTCTTTGCCCCATGC
>NC_041390.1:4582140-4591476 GCF_002162155.2 Triticum dicoccoides | reverse complement strand
GCCGGCATGCCGAATGCAACCGTTCAAATCCATGGAAAATCGTACGATGTGAAAAAATCCACGGGACCTGGCACGATGTTGTCATCATATAACCACTGTAGGGTGTTATAAAAATTTGAGCGCATTTTGCAGAAGTCTGAACGAAGGCCGCGTAGAAATAGGACCAAATCCAAGGGCGGATCTAGCTATCGAGAGGGAATGGGTCTAGTTTGTGAATGATGTACTTGGGAAATTAGTTGCATTTGTAAGGACTTAATATGGTCTAGTTTCAGATCTGAATGGCGACCACATGAAATCAAGGACGGAAGCAGTTTAAAAACTACTAAATGTTACATTTGTCCCGTGCGAAGGCCATGTGCAGCCGCAGGAGGGGCAGCACCCCCTCCCCTCATGCCAGGTTGAGCCTTCAAATCCACGCAAAATCATACGATACTAGAAATCCACAGGACCTGGCACGGTGACGTCTTATGGGCATGTAGGGTGTGGTAAAAATTTGAGCATGTTAGACAGAAGTATGATGAGAGGCCAGGTAGAAACATGACTAGCTCCGACAATGGATCTAGCCACCGACAGAGCGGAACGTGTCAAGTTTGTTGTCATTTTAAGCTTTTTAAAACATCCTATATTCCTATATGATAGGGTGGTTTGAAAAAATAAAGAAACATATAGTCTACAATTTATTTCAAAAAAATAAAGCGCTTATTCTGGGTACCGTGAAGATAGGCTCTCGAAGAAGACTCTGACCTAGATCTGATGATTGAGAGCCTTTTTGGAGTGCAGCCAACAGGCTATCGCCTACCTGCACCACTACACATGACCCCTACCGCTCGCCCCATCCCTCCCGCACCACTGGATCCCTCCACCGCCTTCTCCGTCCATCACCTGCCTCCGGACTCTCCGAAGCAGGAGGAGGAGGAGGTCGAGCAGCATGCCCCGGATGTGGTCATAGTTGACGCGGAACGGGACACTACTAGGGAAAAGCCTAGCAATAGCATAGGTCTATGGGCTATCAGTAGCGCGGGGCACCGCGCTACTGATACAACGCTACAGCTAACATTTAGCAGTAGCGCGTTTTGATCCACACTACCGCTATACCTACTTAGCAGTACCATTGTCCATACCAGCGCTACTGCTAAGTGCCTTAACAGTAGCGTTTTCCTGTCCAGCGCTACTACTATATGATCACATTTTTTTCCTATGTATTTGCGATATTTTTGTATAGGTTTTATATAGTATTCTAATCCTATCATAAACATGCAATATGCTCATCATATCATACACATAATAGTCTCATCATATCATCCAATACAAATCATGTCGTCACATCATAATAACGATATAGCGATACAAGTTAACTGACATGTCACATCATACATAATGTAGTACTTCTTGAGGCGCCGGTTCGGATCCCTCTCTCGCACTAGCGTGGACCTAAACTAACTATTTTCCGCTTTGGCTTTGCTATCGAACTCTCTATCACTCCTAGGGAAAAGCCTAGCAGTAGTGTGGGTTTTAGGTACATCAGTAGTGTGGGTGCCCCGCGCTACTGATACGGAGCTACAGCTAACTGGTAGTAGTAGCGCGGGTGCCACCTGCGCTACTACTACGTCTGTTAGTAGTAGCGTGGATACCACCCGTGCTACTACTAACTAGTAGTAGCATGGGTCTGTACCCTCGCTACTGCTAACTAATTAGGAATTAAAAAAATAAATTCCAGCCATGGCTGCTGCTGCTAGCTAGGCGTTATCGTCATCTTCATCCATGGTCGATGTTGATCCTGGAGGGGATGAACTCGTCCATGGTGATACACCTCTCCTTTTCTGCTTCTACAAAAAAAGAGACAAGGATTAGAAGAGGAAGAGAGAGCTAGAGAGGAGTAGGTGCATCAACTCATCGGTGGTCACCGGAGTTGGAGCCAAAACCCTAGATCACGCCATGGATGGCGCTCTGCTCGATCTGGAAGAGAGAGAGAGAGAGAGAGAGAGAGAGAGAGAGAGAGAGAGAGAGAGAGAGTAGGAAGAACAACTCACCTGTGGTTGTGTCCATGGCGGATCTGGCCGCCGCCATGGATGGCGCTCTGCTGGATCTCCCTCTCCTTCCAACATCAGAGAAGGAGGAGGAAGGAGGGGAGGGGGCTGCGGTGGGTGTGGAGGTCACCGGATTTGGGGGAGGCATGAGGTCCGAGGCCGGCGTTGGTGGTGGATGAGGAAGGGAATCGCGGGTGGGAGGGAGAAGCGGGATGGGAGAGCCTATGGAGAGAGGGGGAGAGTGAGGGAGAGAGGAGGGATTCGGCCGAGGATATGGAGACTTCACCTACCTTGTACTTAGTAGTAGCGAGGGGTATAAACCCGCTCTACTACTATCAACTTAGTAGTAGCGCGGGTTCATACCCCTCGCTACTACTATGGCATGTCCCAGGGGGCACGGTAGAGACTGCTTATTAGTAGCGAGGGTTAAAAACCGGCGCTACTACTATCAACTTATTAGCAGCGAGGGGTAAAAAACCACGCTACTAGTAAGTTGCAGCAGCGAGGCGTATAAACCCGCGCTACTAGTAAGCGCTTGTCTATAAGCTTTTCCCTAGTAGTGTATCGATGTCGCTCGGAAACCGGTACACCTGGGCCTGACACTCCGGCCACTCATTGTATACTCCTGGCATAGCACTTATTCGCCATCGATGATCTATGTACATGCATCGTCATATGAGTCGATAATATGCAACATATATAGTTGAGCAGCAGAAAGAGACAGAGTTGGCAAAATTAGAAGCAACATATCATAAACATAAATAACAAAGTTCATCGTACCCAAAATTCTCTAACTAAAGTGATCTTCGCTAGTTGAGGAGGACGGTTTAATTACATCACAAATAAAGTTTCTACATGCATAACTCAAAGTTTCGTCATAAAGAAAGTATGGACTAAACGGACATATTGTCATATATCGTCAATCACTCCAACATGTAGTGCCATCCATCCAAATCAGGTTGATAGTCCCCGAGCGCAGTGAAAGGCTTCAGGTCGAGATGCTGAGCGGCTACATGTGTTCGGACGTCTTCCCGAGACATTTGCCCTTCTTCGTAGAACATCCCTATTTTTTCGAGGACCTCCCTCTTGATGATTTGGGCAAGTTCACGCTGGATGTGATAGAACTCAGCTCGGAGTCGATGATCTGGGACATGTCCTAGTTTCTTTGCCCATTGCAGAATATTGGCATCGCCAGATCTAGGTGATATACGAAGGTTCTGGTGATCTCCTCTGTACTCCAGCATGTAGTGGACGACATAGAATCCATCACTGAGAGTAGGTTGCTAGATGAAGGAGAAGTCGGTCTTATGGCCGAAGGAGGGCGCACGGTTCCTTGTCTTCTTGAGAGTGAGAGCTCTCCACCCCGTAGGTCGTAGCTTAAGATAGCACTGTCGAGAACAGACTTGATGTGAGTGTAATCCTTTTTCTTCATGTTCTTCGCCGAGTCCAAGTAAAGAGCGTGGGAGAATGGGGGTAAAGGATGATGAGGATGGCGCGCCCATCGCTGCGAAAAATAAGTACACCTCAAATTAGCCTCAACGCGTGAAAATGAATGATTGATGTCTACAACACAACTTTATTCTTGTAGACTCTTGTTGGGCCTCCAAGCACAAAGTTTTGTAGGACAGTAGCAATTTTCCCTCAAGTGGATGACCTAAGGTTTATCAATCCGTGGGAGGTGTAGGATGAAGGTAGTCTCTCTCAAACGACCCTGCAACCAAATAACAAAAAGTCTCTTGTTTCCCCAACACACCAAATACAATGGAAAATTGTATATGTGCACTAGTTTGCCGAAGAGACAGTGATACAAGTGTAATATGGATAGTAGATATGAGTTTTTGTAGTGCGAACAATAAAAACAGCAAGGTAGCAAGTAACAAAAATGAGCACAAACGGTATTGCAATGCTTAAAAATGAGGCCTAGGGTCCGTACTTTCGCTAGTGCAATATCTCGACAATGCTAACATAGTTGGATCATATGATTATCCCTCAAAGTGCAGCAAAGAATCACTCCCAAGTTCCTATTAGCGGAGAACAAAAGATAGAAATTTCTTGTAGGGTAAGAGACCCCCTCAAAGCTATTCTTTCCGATCAATCTATCCTAGAGTTCGTACTAGAATAACGCAAGCTATTCTTCCCGATCGATCTAATCAAGAGTTCGTACTAGAATAACACCAAAGCAAATTCATATTCATAATACTCACACCACACAAAGAACTACAAGGAGACCCCAAAGTTTCTGTCGAAAAAGATAATAAAAACGTGCATCAACTCATATGCATAGATTACCCCAATATCACCGCGGAAATCCGCGAGTTGAATGCCATAACACATATCAAGTGAATCAATATGATACCCCATTTGTCACCTCAAGTATTCATATTGCAAGACATACCTCATGTGTTCTCATCTCTGAATATTCCATCCGACAATACAAAACTTCAAAGGGTAAAGACTCAATTTATCATAACAAGAGTATAACGGGGAGAAACATCATATGATCCGACTGTATTAACAAAGCACATGATATAGATCGCGCGCGAGAGAGAGAGATTAAACACATAGCTACTGGTACAAACCCTCAGCCCCAAGGGTGGACTACTCCCTCCTCATCGTGGTGGCTTCCAGGATGATGAAGATGGCCACCGGTGATGATCTCCCCCTCCAGCAGGGTGCCGGAACAGGCTCCTGATTGGATTTCAGTGGCTATAAAGGCTTGAGGCGGCGGAACTTCTGATCTAGGTTTTTTTCCTGAAGGGTTTCGGAATATTTGAGAATTTATAGTGCAAAGAAGGGGTACGGGAGGCCACCGAGGTGGGCACAACCCCCTGGGCGCGCCAGGGGGCCCTGGCGCGCCCTGGTGGGTTGTGCCCCCCTCGGGGCACCCCCAAGTCCTGCTCTGGCCCAATCGGAGTCTTCTGGGCCATAAAAAATCTCCAAAAAGTTTCGCGATGTTTGGACTCCGTTTGATGTTGATTTCATGCAATGTAAAAAATAAGCAAAAAACAGCAACTGACACTTGGCACTAAGTCAATAGGTTAGTCCAAAAAAAGGATATAAAATGATTGTAAAGTGCTTGTAGAACATCCAAGAATGATAATATAACAGCACGGAACAATCAAAAATTATAGATACGTTGGAGACGTATCAATGATTGAAATCGAAGGAAGGATATCTACGGATGACTTACATGAGATGATAAGGCACAAGAATGGTCTCCTTGTCCTTATTGCCGACCATGAAATCGGCGATGTAGTTACTCGCGTATTCATGGTGCTTGGGTCAGCGACAAAGATATAAGGTATCTGCTCAATCCTGATGATGTAGTTCATGTACAAGGCAAAAAGGCCTACAAACGTAAAATTCAGCTTTTTCAAGTGAAACATGTCGAAGATGTAATCGAATCGAAGGAAGTTTTCCATAAGTGCGGCACGTTAACCACATAGAGAGGGTATTGTGGATTTTTTGAGCCGATCAGGCTTTTCTCTCTCCGCAGCACAGCGTCATGAAGTCTCCATAGATCGCCGTATATGGACTCTACCGCTAGCTTGGTATTTTGCTGCACTTATGATATGTATACGGTCTTCAACTCGAGGCTGTGGAGGCGGCTGGCTCATAGAAGCAGCTTTGCCTTTCCTCGATCTCTTCCTATGCTTCATTACTACCTGAAGTGAGCCTATAATACGTTCATCCTCCGACAATTCAGGCACCAACTCATCACACTCATACCCTAAGTACACATACTGCTGAGCAATCAATCCTCCGTCGTCATAGGCGCCGGTATTGAGATACTGTAGACGGTCATCATCATAGGAGACGGAAAATTTCGGCATGACCTTTGCTACAAAGTGGACAAATCGAGCATCTGAAATTTGCCGGAACGGAAATGAATCAACATTCCAGCAAAACCTAGGTCACTCGGAATCATTCCCTACAAATAACAAAAGGCCACTTGGGCACAATCGAACTACTTCAATGTTGCATATAACATGACCACTTAAGAACATGTACATGAGAAACTACAACAGTAGATATACATGAGCAAACACTATTGATGAATTTGCATATAACATGACCGAATCTCGTAGTGTTTGACACTTCAAGAAAATCTACAGAAATTTCATGCTCTCTCATATTGAATATAGATGGATGAACCCTAGAAGCCTAGAACATTTACATATTTCTGTCTTAAATTGTTGTCCTAATATAAATTATGAACCCTAGAACTCAATTTCTGTCCTAAATTTCAAATTATGAACCCTAGAACTCAATTCAAATTATGTCCTAAATTTCTGTTATAAAAAAATCAATAAAAATTAAGAACCTACTAGACTTGCAGTACTATAGAAATTTATATTTTAATTTTAATTTTTTCTCTAAACTAAACCCTACTGCCATAATTAACATCTAATTCAAAAACTAAGTGTAGAAGAAAATTCAGTTAAGTACTAATAGAAAAAGATTCAGATAACTTTTGTGCTCTATAATTATGAAATTAAAAAAATTCAGTTAACTACTAATTTCATTCATTTAGGCCATTCATTTAACTTCACCTAATTAACCTACTGTACCACGACTACTAGCAGCACTACTAACCTAATTAACCTACTAAAACCCTACTGCCCTAACTAAAAAACATCTAATTAACATCTACTAGTAGCACTACTGCCCTAACCTAATTAACATGTACTAGTACCACTATATATTGCTAGCAGCACTGCTGCAACATGTTCTTCATTTTGTTCTTTTAAAAACAATCTATGAAAACATAAACCATAATTAAACCCTACTGCAATAGTTAAACCTACTAGCCTAACTAAATTTTTGCTCTAAACTAAATTTTTGCTCTAACCTAGCCAACCTAGTTAACCTAATGAACCTAATTAACCTAGCTAGTTAACCTTGTTAGTTAACCTAGCTAGTTAACCTAGTTAACCTAGATAATTAACCTAATTAAACTAGTTAACCTAGGTAGCTAGTTCTCTGTCAAATGTTTGTGCTATGCATGAGAGAGAGGAGGGGTGGGGGCTTACAGAGGATGGCTCCGGTGGTGGCGAGGGAGGCAACACTAGTAGAAAAGGGGGCAACGGTCCAGGCCAAGTCAGACCATTAGTCCCGGTTCAGTCTAGAACCGGGACCCATGGGGGCATTGGACCCGGTTCGTGAGCCCAGGGGGCCGGCTGGGCCACGTGGGCCATTGGTCCCGGTTCGTCTAGACCTTTTGGTCCAGGTTGGTGGGACGAACCAGGACCAATGGCCTCGCTCCTGGCCCACCACCATTGGTCCCGGTTGGTGGCTTGAATCGGGACCAAAGGCTCCCCTTTAGTCCCGGTTCATGCCACCAACCAGGACCAATGAGGTGCCTATATATACCCCCTCGCGTAAGAGCATAGCACACTGCTCTGTTTTTTTCTGGCCAAGGGGGAGAGGGCTTGGTGGTGCTCTAGCTCACCTCCTATGCACACAAGGTGTTCGATGGAATGCCCGAGCCACACTACTTAAGATTTCTCCTCTCCAAGCTCGACCTTCAAGCTCCATTTTCCCTCAATATTTGTCTAGGTTTAGCAGTCCGTCACGCCCCGTCCCCGTCTTCACCGCCGTCGATCACCCACGCCGAGCTCATCGCCGGCACCACCATGGTGAGCCTCTTGTTCTTATCTTCTTTTTGAAAGGAAAAAATATTCTTACTTGTATGTTTACATAGATACTTGTATTATTTTCTTACTTTTATTATTGCATCTTATATCGTGCGATGGTTTTGGTATCCGCCCCCGTCGGCCCTCATCCTGTCTATGATTCGGATGTGGTATATATATTATCTTTATAACTATTGGTTCATTTATTGTTTATGAAAATTATGCCGACCAACGTGACATAGATTTTATTTATGTAGGATGTATGTGAATCAGAAATTCCAACCGACCCTATTGTCGAGAGGTTAAATTTAGTTGAAGAAGAAAACAATTTGTTGAAGGAAAAAATAAAAAAAATTGAGGAGGAGAAGATGATATTGGAGTTGCATGTTGCGGATGTCGTCGATGATCACAAGATCAAGATGGATGCAATGCGCTTGAAGATTAGAAAGATTAGAAAATATGCCATTCATACCGAGGCTTGGTATCATTATGTTGTTGGATCAATTGTTACCTTGGTTGCGATTATGATCGCATTTGTTTTCGCATTGAAATGTTTTACATAGTTTCAATGTATGGTTTAATTAATTAGATGCTCTGGAGAGCTATATGTTGTTAGATGAGAACTATGTATGTACTTTGGTTTTAATGTGATGATGAACTTCTATTAATTTGGACACTTAATTATATATAACACACGCAGATGAACCGGCAATGGATGTACGGTGATAGACACACCTCCGAGTACATTAAGGGCGTGCATGAGTTTCTCAATGCGGCTGAGGCAAGCAAGCATAATGGTTTTATGTGTTGTCCAGGCACTAAATGTGGGAATACGAGGTATTACTCTAACCGGAAAATCCTTCACACCCACCTGCTTTACAAGGGTTTCATGCCACACTATAATGTTTGGACGAGGCGCGGAGAAATAGGGGTTATGATGGAAGATGGCGAAGAAGAAGAGTACGATGACAACTATGTGCCCCCAGAATACGGTGATGCTGCAACGGGGGGAGCTGGTGAAGATCAAGAGGAACCAGACGATGTGCCCAATGATGCTGCAACGGGTGAAGCTGCTGAAGATCAAGAGGAACCAGACGATGTGCCCGATGATGATGATCTCCGCCGGGTCATTGTCGATGCAAGGACGCAATGCGAAAGTCAAAAGGAGAAGCTGAAGTTCGATCTCATGTTAGAGGATCACAAAAAAGGGTTGTACCCCAATTCCGAAGATGGAAACACAAAGCTTGGTACCGTACTGGAATTGCTGCACTGGAAGGCAGAGAATGCTGTGGCTGACAAAGGATTTGAGAAGCTACTGAAAATATTGAAGAAGAAGCTTCCAAAGGATAACAAATTGCCCGACAGTACATACACAGCAAAGAAGGTCATATGCCCTCTAGGATTGGAGGTGGAGACACTGGTAGAAAAAGGGCCTGTTGTCCCGGTTCGTAAGGGCCTTTAGTCCCGGTTCCTGAATCGGGACTAAAGGGTCGGTACTAATGCCACGGCGCTTTAGTCCCGGTTCAGTCCAGAACCGGGACTGATGGGCCTCCACGTGGTCTGTGCGCGGAGCCCAGGCAGGAGACCCTTTGGTCCCGGTTGGTGGCACCAAGCAGGACCTATAGGCATCCACGCGTCAGCATTTCTGTGGCTGGGGTTTTTGTTTTTTTTTT
>NC_041390.1:4575221-4581807 GCF_002162155.2 Triticum dicoccoides | reverse complement strand
GTTGGGGGGTTTTGGGGGTTTTGGGGGGTTAATTTAGGTGTTTCATATATTGTGTTAGCTAGCTATAATTAATAGAGAGAAGTGTCCTCTCTTATGTCCTTGCTTGGTCGACGCTACGTACTATACATACGTATAGAGAGGACTAGACACGCTAGCTAGCTAGTAAGCAAATGAAGGAAACAGAAGATCGTCATGAACATATATGCATACAGAGAGAAGTGATATCGACCACCTCTCCTTCTCCGAGAGATTGGTCAAACAACAAGTTCTCGTATATCTATCCGACACTACCGGCTACATATATACAATAATTATCTCTTACACATATAATCATACGGACTCATGGTCCACATAGTATTCTCCGTCTTCAGCGATCACGTGGTCAAGAAAGAATGCCGCCAATTCCTCTTGAATTGCTTGCATGCGAGCTGGTGCCAGGAATTCGTCCCGCTTCCGAAACATCTAATTTGAAGAAGGGGGTCAATACATATATATTCGAATGAATGAAACTCAACACAAATGATGGTAATAAAATAAAATTGTGAATGTTGTTATTTACGTACTTCATATTTTTCGTCAGAGTACCCACCCCGCTCACAGGTTGTGTGGCGGATGGAGTCGCAGACGTAGTATCCATAGAAATCATTCCCTTGTTCCTACCACAACCACTTTACAAGAAATTGAGGTCAATCAAACTGATAAGCAAGAATGCTAAATGGTATTGATGAAACTAGCGCTTGAATCACTAGGAGATGCACGGAACATGCTACTATAGTACTTACTTTCGGGTGTCTAAATTCCAGCTCCTTCGGCAGTCCCGAAACTTTTCTGGTGAATTTTCTCCAAACCCTGCCAGACAAAGAAAACAATTACTTAATATTAGGAAATGAACAAAGTTGCTGATATGGTGGATAATGATCGATTTAACTTACTTCTTGAGGATTTCAGTCATGTCCGCATACTCCTGGGGATCTTTTCGTTTAGAGTCCAAGACAGTTACTACTCCCTGCTCAAGCCTAATCTCTAGGAGAATATAGTGGTACCTGCGCACGCATGCATAACTCATCAATTACATTACTATAACCTGGACTAATATATAAGGGAAACCGAATATGCACAAGACAGTAACACTCACTTGAAGTTGTAAGGAAAGAGTATTATATCTTTGTTTTCATTTTTTTGAATGATCGTAGCAAGTTGGCCTCGGTATCTTCGGGACGATGTTCAACCTCAGTTGCATCTATGAGATACGTGTTAACGAACGCAATATCACCGATTTGTCTTTTCTTCAATTCGGCGATCTTCAATCTGCATAATATAGTGAGGATAATTATAAATACATGCAATGAAAGAGATGAGCTATATAGAGAGACTTAATGATAGAAGTAGTAGTACTTACAGACAGTAGCAGGTGACCGTTGTTTTATCGAGGGCCAATTGATTGAAAAACTGATAGAACTCCTCAAATGGAATAGGCAACAGTTCAATTCCAGCGCGGTCATGCTCCAGTTTAACTCTCGCATACAAAGTACTCCCCCCCCCCAGACTCTCTGCAGATTTTCAAGTACCAATCATGTAATCTTCGCATCATCGTTGTTAAAGATTTTTCATCTTTGACGAGAGGCTTCCCGTACTCGTATCTGTGTATCTGCACCTCCATGGGATCATAATGTACATCGTCGGGCAGGTAATCGTCAACATTGCAATAACCGGGCACCATCCTCGGATCGACGATGTCGCTAGGAACCTTGAGCGGGGGGGCACGATTGCTTCGCTTGTTCGCCAAGCTGGGCAATTTATTTCCCAGCTGCTCGTCGTTCTTTCAGCCTTTGATCACTGACTGTACTTCCCGACCGCTCCGCTTCGGCCCATGTCTTTGCAATAATGCGCTCATAGTTGCCTTTCGGCGGAGACTTGGGTGGTTTTGCCAGGGCAGCCAGAGTGCGCTTCACTTTCACCTGATCTACCTTCTCCTCTAGAGGTGGATGTCTCTTTGCTTTCAACCCTTGAAACCAGTCATCCACTTCGGTTCGCGCGATCTTCACGTTCTCCTCCGGGGTCCTCTCGTATGGTAACTTCTGTGGACTCTTCAGAGAAGGACCGAATCTGTATGTCCTCCCGCCTCTGGTTGTACTGCTAGACACCGGCCGAGCAGACGGAGCGGTTGTCTTCTTTACTTGCTTACGAGGCGGAGGAGAAGGACTATGACGCACCGGAGCAGCTGCCGGAGCGGCGGCGGGTCTCTTCCGCCCTTGCTGACGAGGCGGAGAAGGAGGAGGCTGGTTACTCGGGCACGCCGGCGTAGGCGGAGAAGGAGGCGGAGTGCCGCCACGCGACGGAGAAGGAGCCGGCCGAGGGCCCTGATCATCACTCGCCGGAGGAGGAGGCGGTGGAGGAGGCGGAGTGCCCTGACTCGCCGGAGGAGGAGGCGGAGGCGTCCAGTTCATAAGGTTGATGAGCTCCTTCCGCCATAGGCATGGAGTCTTCAGAGTAGACCCCAGCCGAGTCTCCCCTTCACCGGTAGGGTGGTCAAGCTGGAGGTCCTCAAATCCCTCCATTATTTCATCCACCATCACCCTAGCATATCCTTCTGGAATCGGCCGGCAGTGAAAAGTTGCGCCGGGTTCAGTAGGATAAACAGAGCCAACAGCCGCCTTGACCTTCAAATTCATCCATTGCATCATAAGGTGGCAATTTTGAGACTCCGTGATAGCATCCATGGGATAGCTGGCAGGAGCCGTCAAGGCATGCTCCGGCTGAAGAAGCTCGGTGGAAGCCACGCTGCTTCTGCGCTGAGATGGCGGGGTAGCTTCGAGGGAAGCTTCGGTAGTACATTTGCTGCGATTTGCTTCTCGTTCCTCTATCGCATCTACCCTTGCTTGCAGCGCCTGCATTTGGGTCTGCTGTACTTTTTTCCTCCTCTCATGGGATTTGTAACCGCCTGCGTTCGGAAACCCAACCTTCCACGGAATGGAGCCTGGCGTGCCTCATGTCCGTCCAGGGTGCTCAGGATTCCCGAGGGCCATTGTGAGCTCGCCGTTCTCTCTGTCTGGAAAGAACGTCCCTTGCTGCGCTGCGTCGATATACTGCTTAAGCTTCCTGACTGGTATGTCCATTTGATCGTTCGTCCAAATGCACTTCCCTGTTACAGGGTCCAAGGTTCCGCCAGCCCCGAAGAACCAAGTCCGGCAACGGTCTGGCCAGTTAATTGTCTCTGGTTCGACCCCTTTATCAACCAGATCATTCTCAGTCTTGGCCCACTTAGGCCGGGCTACGAGGTAGCCACCTGACCCCGTGCGATGGTGATGCTTCTTCTTCGCAGCATTTTGCTTGTTTGTCGCCGACATCTTCTTACTGTTTTCCGATGTCTTGTGGGCCACAAATGCGGGCCAGTGATCTCTGATCTTCTCATATCTGCCCTTGAATTCTGGTGTCTCATTATTTTCGACAAACTTATTCAGCTCTTTCTTCCACCTCCTAAATAGTTCTGCCATCCTCTTAAGAGCAAAAGACTTTATTAATTGCTCTTTAACTGGGTTCTCTGGATTATGCTCTGGCGGTAGGGTGAAATTTGACTTCAGCTCAGTCCAAAGATCATTTTTCTGCATATCATTGACATAAGACACCTTAGGGTCTTCTGTAGCCGGCTTAAACCATTGCTGGATGCTTATCGGGATCTTGTCCCTAACCAGAACCCCGCACTGAGCAACAAATGCGTTCTTTGTTCGAATGGGTTCAATCAGTTGGCCGTCGGGCGCGATTGCTATGATCTCAAACCTTTCATCCGAGCTCAACTTTTTCTTCGGGCCTCGTCTCTTTACCGAAGTTGTGCTCGATCCGGAGGGCTAGAAAAAAGAACAAAGACTTAATTAATATGTGTACATACCAAAACAATGAATGCATCAATCAGCTAGTCAGCACAGGCTTAACTAATATATATACCTAGCTGGACTCGGTTCGGTCACCGGAGCCGTCATCACGGTCTCCTTCTTGCACCGGCATTGGGTCACCGGAGCCGTCCTCATGTTCTTCTTCTTGCACCGGCATTAGGTCACCATAGCCAGCTTCTTCACCCTCTCCTTCCAGACCATCGGTGTCGTTGAGAAACAACGAGACGGCATCACTTCCTTCTGCGATTATGTCCCTCAACAATGCTTCTTTTGCTTCGTCTCGGGCGGTGTCCATAGTTTCTACAAATATTTACAACATGGCAATTATTATTCAAACATGACAGATCGATATATTAGTGGCAAACGTAGAACTAGCTACCTAATCATAGTAAGGAATCATATATATTAATTAGTGGCCTCGACGCTGCTTCTCTAGGGTTTTGGATGGCCTCGACAACGCTTCAAGGTTTTGGGGTGGCCTCGAGAACGCTTCAAGGAGGGGGTAATATCGACCCCCCCACGTGTTGAAGCTATCGGGAGGGGGTATATATCGACAACGACGACACTACATCTATGTCCCTCGACGACCCTCGTTCCCGATAAAAAAAAGAGGAAGAAGAAGAAAAAAAAGAGGAGAAGAAAGAATAGAGGAGAAGAACTCCTCTATTCTTTCTTCTCCTCTCTTTTTTTCTTCTTCCTCTTCTTTTTTTATCCTCTTCTTCCTCTCATGTTCGAGAGGATCGCCGAGGGGTCGGGAGGTTGCCTAGTGTCAAAGGATTCAACAAAACCATGTCTTCATCATTAGGCGAAAGTAACAGGTGCATGATGGTACGAAGCTCTCCAAAGTTATTTTGGAATGGAGTCCTAGATAGGATAATTCTCTTTTTGGTACAAAGTTCAGCAAGAACCTTCCAAATATCGTTATTTGGAAGGCTTTTGCTGAAATTCATACAAAAAAGGCAAATTATCCTATCCGGGACACCATTCCAAAATAACTTTGGAGGACTTCGTCATGCCCTGGTTACTTCTGGCTAATGATGAAGCCATGGATTTCTTCAATACTTTGACACTAGGAAATCTCTCTCTCGACCCCTGGAACCCTCGACGACCCTGGAACCCTCGACCCCTCGGCGATCCTCTTCTTCCTCTCATGTTCGAGAGGATCGCCGAGGGGTCGGGAGGTTGCCTAGTGTCAAAGGATTCAACAAAACCATGTCTTCATCATTAGGCGAAAGTAACAGGTGCATGATGGTACGAAGCTCTCCAAAGTTATTTTAGAACGGAGTCCTAGATAGGATAATTCGCTTTTTGGTACAAAGTTCAGCAAGAACCTTCCAAATATCGTTATTTGGAAGGCCTTTGCTGAAATTCATACAAAAAGGCAAATTATCCTATCCGGGACACCATTCCAAAATAACTTTGGAGGACTTCGTCATGCCCTGGTTACTTCCGGCTAATGATGAAGCCATGGATTTCTTCAATACTTTGACACTAGGAAACCTCTCTCGACCCCTCGGAGATCCTCGACCCCTCGAACCCTCGACGACCCTGGAACCCTCGACCCCTAGACGACCCTGGAACCCTCGACCCTATAGAACCCTCGAACCCTCGACCCTGAAACCCTCGACCCTTGACCCCTTAACGACCCTCGACCCTCTACCCTAGTTCCCGACCTTCGACCCCTCGGCGATCCTCGACACCCTCGTTCCCGATAAAAATTAAGAAGAAGAAGAAGAAGAAGAAGAAGAAGAAGAAGAAGAAGAAGAAGAAGAAGAAGAAGAAGAAGAAGAAGAAGAAGAAGAAGAAGAAAGAGGAGAAGAAGAAAGGAATAGCTAGAGGAGAAGATCGAAGAAAAAAAAGAAGAAAAAAAGAGGAGAAGAAGAAAGGAATAGTGGAGAAGAAGAAAAAATAGAACATATTCTATTTTCTCTTCTTCTCCACTATTCCTTTCTTCTTCTCCTCTTCTTTTTCTTCTTTTTTCTTCTTCTTATTTATTTCTCCTCTTCTTCCTCTCCTCTTCTTCTTTCTAAGTCCTGCTTATATACACAGAGTATTGGTCCCGGTTCGTACCCTCTCGACCCCTCGTCCCTCTCTCGACCCCTCGACGACCCTCGTCCCTGATAACATTTTTTTCTCCCCTCGACCCCTCTCGACCTCTCGTCCCCCTCTCGACCCCTCATCACCATCTATCACCCCCTCGTTTTCTTTAGCATATATCCATGAACAAAAAAATAATTCATATATAGAAAAAATGCTATATGAACATACATACATATGAGCATATACAGAGAGCATATACATAGCCAAATCCATATACAGAGAGCATATACATACATACATACATATGAGCATATACATACATACATAGCCAAATCCAAATACATATGAGCATATACATACACATATGAAAATTTTATCACACACAAAGAGCAGCGGCGGCGGCGGCGATGGTCAGAGCGACAGGGATCGATGGGAAGGGGGGAGCTCACTAGGGGCGCGACGGGGAGGAGGCCGGGAACGGGGAGGAGGCCGGCGACGGCGCGGGGGAGGCCGGCAACGCGGCGCAGGGCGACGGGGAGGGGCCGGAGATGGCGCACGCAGCGATGAGGAGGAGGCCGGCGACGGCGCACGCAGCGACGGGGAGAAGGCTTGCGGCGGCGCGGGGCGACGATGACGGGGAGTGGGCGACGACGGGC
>NC_041390.1:4564843-4574981 GCF_002162155.2 Triticum dicoccoides | reverse complement strand
CAGCCGAAAGGGCGGGAAGCAGAGGCCTATGGTCCCGGTTGGTGGCACGAACCGGGACCATAGGGGGGCATTGGTCCCGGTTGGAGCCACGAACCCTGACGAATGCACCCCTTTAGTCCCGGTTGGTGGCACCAACCGGGACCAATGGCCTTGTGCTGCCCCGCGCCCAAAAGTTTAGTCCCACCTCGCTAGTTGAGAGGGCTCGGGAGTGGTTTATAAGCGCTGCTGCGCCCACCCTCCCGCGCTCCTCTCAACTGCAGGCTTTCGGGCCTAATCTGTCACTACAATGCCTGTGGGCCTACTGGGCCTACTACGGGCCTGAATCCTGGCCCATGGTAGGGTTTCTAGTCGTATTCAGGCCGTGGTGGCCCAGTAGGTGGCATTTTTTGTTTTTTTGTTGCTTTATTTATTTTCTTTTGTTTTTTGCTTTATTTTTAATTCTTTATACTTTTAGTTTTAGAAAAATTATAAACTTTTTGTTAATGCCATTAGTTTTTAAATTTGAAAACACTTTTTTAGTTTTTTTGTTTTCTTTGTTGCTTTATTTATTTTATTTTGTGATTATCTTTACTATAAAAATAGTTTTTTCCTGTTTTTTTGATTTGTTTTTTGCATTATTTATTTTATTTCGTTTTTTGCTTTCATTTTTAATTCTGTTTGCTTTTAGGTTAGCAAAATTATAAACTTTCTGTTAGTGCCATTAGTTTTAGAAAAATTATAAACTTTCTGTTAATGCCATTAGTTTTCAAATTTGAAAACACTTTTTTAGTTTTCTTTGTTGCTTTATTTATTTTATTTTGTGATTAACTTTACTATAAAAATAGTTTTTTCCTGTTTTTCTGATTTGTTTTTTGCATTATTTATTTTCTTTTATTTTTTGCTTTAATTTTTAATTCTGTTTGCTTTTAGGTTAGCAAAATTATAAACTTTCTGTTAGTGGCATTAGTTTTAGAAAAATTATAAACTTTCTGTTAGTGACATTAGTTTTCAAATTTGAATAGTTAAAATTTGAACTCTATGAAAATTGTTTGAATCACAAGTTTGTGATTAACTTACTAAAAAAATGAGAATAGGTGCGCTTATAGAGAAAATTCAACCTAATTTCCTAGTAAATTTCTATGAATTTCAGAGAAATTCACTATGAATTTAGGTTAGACTTTTCTCTATTAGGGCATCTATTTTCACTTCGAGAGGAGCTCAACAAGGCAGAGAGGGAAGGGCTTATAAACCGGTGTGAGCCCCCTTCGGTTGGCGAGGTGGGACTAAACTCTGCCCGCAACGAGGACCAACCCTTTAGTCCCGGTTTATGGCACAAACCGGGACTAATGGTCATGGGCCAGGGGCGAACCATAAGACATGAAAGCATTTCAAATGAACTCTGAAAAAGTTGAAAGTTGGGATGGTATCATAATTTCACCCACATACCATGTGCATGTACAAAACGGACAATTGTAGCATGTTCGTGTGTTACAAAGTTGGCATGGTATCATCATAATAGTTGCGGGAGAAAGTCTTCACTTTTTCTTCGCTTGTGTCATTTTCTTATTGCGCCGTAACCATGGATAATCTTCATTGTTTATCAGGATGCTTGGGTCAGCCTTGACATTGAAGGGAGGAATTTCATGAAACTTTTCATAATCTTCAGACATGTCTGTCTTGCCGTCCACTCCCAGGATGTCCCTTTTTCCTGAAAGAACTATGTGGCGCTTTGGCTCATCGTATGATGTATTCGCTTCCTTATCTTTTTCTTTTTCTCGGTTTGGTAGACATGTCCTTCACATAGATAACCTGTGCCACATCATTGGCTAGGACGAACGGTTCGTCAGTGTACCCAAGATTTTTCAGATCCACTATTGTCATTCCGTACTGTGGGTCTACCTGTACCCCGCCGCCTAAGAGATTGACCCATTTGCACTTAAACAAAGGGACCTTAAAATCAGGTCTGTAGTCAAGTTCCCATATGTCCACTATGTAACCATAATATGTGTCCTTTCCGCTCTCGGTTGCTGCATCAAAGCGGACATCGCTATTTTGGTTGGTGCTCTTTTGATCTTGGGCGATCGTGTAAAATGTATTCCCATTTATCTCGTATCCTTTGTAAGTCAATACAGTCAAAGATGGTCCCCTGGACAACAAGTACAACTCATCACAAACAGTGTTGTCACCTCTAAGATGTGTTTCCAACCAACTGTTGAAAGTCCTGATGTGTTCACATGTAATCCAGTCGTCGCACTGCTCCGGGTGTTTGGAGCGCAGACTGTTCTTGTGTTCATCGACATACGGGGTCACCAAGGTAGAGTTCTGTAGAACTGTGTAGTGTGCTTGAGACCAAGAATATCCGTCCCTGCATATTATTGAGTCTCTTCCAAGAGTGCCTTTTCCAGTCAGTCTCCCCTCATACCGCGATTTAGGGAGACCTATCTTCTTAAGGCCAGGAATGAAGTCAACACAAAACCCGATAACATCCTCTGTTTGATGGCCCATGGAGATGCTTCCTTCTGGCCTAGCGCGGTTACGGACATATTTCTTTAGGACTCCCATGAACCTCTCAAAGGGGAACATATTGTGTAGAAATACGGGCCCTAGGATGACAATCTCGTCGACTAGATGAACTAGGACGTGCGTCATGATATTGAAGAAGGATGGTGGGAACACCAGCTCGAAACTGACAAGACATTGCGCCACATCACTCCTTAGCCTTGGTACGATTTCTGGATTAATCACCTTCTGAGAGATTGCATTGAGGAATGCACATAGCTTCACAATGGCTAATCGGACGTTTTCCGGTAGAGGCCCCTCAATGCAACCGAAAGCAGTTGCGTCATAATCACGTGGCAATCATGAGACTTTAGGTTCTGAAACTTTTTCTCTGGCATATTTATTATTCCCTTTATATTCGACGAGAAGCCAGTCGTGACCTTCATACTGAGCAAGCATTCAAAGAAGATTTCTTTCTCTTCTTTCGTAAGAGCGTGGCTGACAGGACCTTTATACTGCTTCGGAGGCATGCCGTCTTTTTCGTGCAAACATTGCAGGTCCTCCCATGCCTCAGGTGTATCTTTTGTCTTCCCAGACACGCTCAAGAAGCTTAGCAGGTTCACGCAAAGGTTCTTCATCACGTGCATCACGTTGATTGAGGAGCGGACCTCTAGGTCTTTCCAGTAGGGTAGGTCCCAAAATATAGATTTCTTCTTCCACATGGGTGCGTGTCCCTCAGCGTCATTCGGAACAGCTAGTCCACCGGGACCCTTTCCAAAGATTATGTACTGTAAATCATTGACCATAGCAAGCACGTGATCACCGGTGCGCATGGCTGGCTTCTTCCGGTGATCTGCCTCGCCTTTGAAATGCTTGCCTTTCTTTCGACATTGATGGTTGGTCGGAAGAAATCGACGATGGCCCAGGTACACATTCTTCCTGCATTTGTCCAGGTATATACTTTCAGTGTCATCTAAACAGTGAGTGCATGCGTGGTATCCTTTGTTTGTCTGTCCTGAAAGGTTACTAAGAGCGGGCCAATCGTTGATGGTCACGAACAGCAACACCTTAAGGTTAAATTCCTCCTGTCTTTGCTCATCCCACGTACGTATACCGTTTCCATTCCACAGCTGTAAAAGTTCTTCAACTAATGGCCTTAGGTACACATTAATTTCGTTGCCGAGTTGCTTAGGGCCTTGGATGAGAAGTGGCATCATAATAAACTTCCGCTGCATGCACATCCAAGGAGGAAGGTTATACATACATAGAGTCAGGGGCCAGGTGCTGTGATTGCTGCTCTGCTCCCCGAAAGGATTAATGCCATCCGTGCTTAAAGCAAACCATACATTCCTTGGGTCCTTTGCAAACTCATCCCAATACTTTCTCTCGATTTTTCTCCACTGTGACCCGTCAGCGGGTGCTCTCAACTTCCCATCTTTCTTTCGGTTCTCACTGTGCAATCGCATCAACTTGGCATGCTCTTCATTTCTGAACAGACGTTTCAACCGTGGTGTTATAGGAGCATACCACATCACCTTCGCAGGAACCCTCTTCCTGGGGGGCTCGCCGTCAACATCACCAGGGTCATCTCGTCTGATCTTATACTGCAATGCACCGCATACCGGGCATGCGTTCAGATCCTTGTATGCATCGCGGTAGAGGATGCAGTCATTAGGGCATGCATGTACCTTCTCCACCTCCAATCCTAGAGGGCATACGACCTTCTTTGCTACGTATGTACTGTCGGGCAATTCGTTATCCTTTGGAAGCTTCTTCTTCAATATTTTCAGTAGCTTCTCAAATCCTTTGTCAGCCACAACATTCTCTGCCTTCCACTGCAGCAATTCCAGTACGGTACCGAGCTTTGTGTTGCCATCTTCGCAATTGGGGTATAACCCTTTTTTGTGATCCTCTATCATGCGATCGAACTTCAGCTTCTCCTTTTGACTTTCGCATTGCGTCCTTGCATCGACAATGATTCGGCGGAGATCATTATCATCGGGCACATCGTCTGGTTCCTCTTGATCTTCAGCAGCTTCACGCGTTGCAGCATCATTGGGCACATCATCTGGTTCCTCTTGATCTTCACCAGCTCCCCCCATTGCAGCATCACCGTATTCCGGGGGCACATAGTTGTCATCGTACTCTTCTTCTTCGTCGTCTTCCATCATAACCCCTATTTCTCCGTGCCTCGTACAAACATTATAATGTGGCGTCAAACCCTTGTAAAGCAGGTGGGAGTGTAGGATTTTCCGGTTAGAGTAAGACCTCGTATTCCCACATTCAGTGCATGGACAACACATAAAATCATTCTGCCTGTTTGCCTCAGCCGCATCGAGAAACTCATGCACGCCCTTAATGTACTCACGGGTGTGTCTATCACCGTACATCCATTGCCGGTTCATCTGCGTGCATTATATATAATTAAGTGTCCAAATTAATAGAAGTTCATCATCACATTAAAACCAAAGTGCATACATAGTTCTCATCTAACAACATATAGCTCTCCAGAGCATCTAATTAATTAAACCATACATTGAAACTATGTAAAACATTTCAATGCCAAAACAAATGCGATCATAATCGCAACCAAGGTAACAATTGATCCAACGACAAAATGATACCAAGCCTCGGTATGAATGGCATATTTTCTAATCTTTCTAATCTTCAAGCGCATTGCATCCATCTTGATCTTGTGATCATCGACGACATCTGCAACATGCAACTCCAATATCATCTTCTCCTCCTCAATTTTTTTTCCTTCAACAAATTGCTTTCTTCTTCAACTAAATTTAACCTCTCGACAATAGGGTCGGTTGGCATTTCCGATTCACATACATCCTACATAAACAAAATCTATGTCACGTTGGTCGGCATAATTTTCATAAACAATAAATGAACCAATAGTTATAAAGATAATATATATACCACATCCGAATCATAGACAGGACGAGGGCCGACGGGGGCGGATACCTAAACCATCGCACTATATAAGATGCAATAATGAAAGTAAGAAAATAATACAAGTATCTACATAAACATACAAGTAAGAATATTTTTCCTTTCAGAAAGAAGATAAAACAAGAGGCTCACCACGGTGGTGCCGGCGATGAGCTCGGCGCGGGTGATCGACGGCGGTAAAGACGGGGACGGGGCGTGACGGACCGCTAAACCTAGACAAATATTATGGAAAATGGAGCTTGGAGGTCGAGCTTGGAGAGGAGAAAGCTTAAGTAGTGTGGCTCAGGCATTCCATCGAACACCTTGTGTGCATAGGAGGTGAGCTAGAGCACCACCAAGCCCTCTCCCCCTCGGCCAGAGAAAAACAGAGCACTGGGGTGCTCTGCTCGCGAGCGAGGGGTATATATAGGCACCTCATTGGTCCCGGTTGGTGGCATGAGCCGGGACTAAAGGGGAGCCTTTGGTCCCGGTTCAAGCCACCAACCGGGACCAATGGTGGTGGGCCAGGAGCGAGGCCCATTGGTCCCGGTTCATCCCACCAACCGGGACCAAAAGGTCCAGATGAACCGGGACCAATGGCCCACGTGGCCCGGCCGCCCCCCTGGGCTCACGAACCGGGACCAATGCCCACATTGGTCCCGGTTCTGGACTGAACCGGGACTAATGGGCTGACCCGGCCTGGACCAAAGCCCTGTTTTCTACTAGTGAGAAGATACATGCATGCCCTAATGACTACATCCTCTACCGCGGTGCATACAAGGATCTGAATGCATGCCCGGTATGCGGTGCATTGCGGTATAAGATCAGACAAGATGACCCTTGTGATGTTGACGGCGAGCCCCCCAGGAAGAGGGTTCCTGCGAAGGTGATGTGGTATGCTCCTATAATACCACGGTTGAAACGTCTGTTCAGAAACGAAGAGCATGCCAAGTTGATGCGATGGCACAGTGAGGACCGAAAGAAAGACGGGAAGTTGAGAGCACCCGCTGACGGGTCGTAGTGCAGAAAAATCGAGAGAAAGTACTGGGAGAGTTCGCAAAGGACCCAAGGAACGTATGGTTTGCTTTAAGCGCGGATGGCATTAATCCTTTCAGGGAGCAGAGCAGCAATCACAACACCTGGCCCGTGACTCTATGTATGTATAACCTTCCTCCTTGCATGTGCATGAAGCGGAAGTTCATTATGATGCCAGTTCTCATCCAAGGCCCTAAGCAACCCGGCAACGACATTGATGTGTACATAAGGCCATTAGTTGAAGAACTTTTACAGATGTGGGATGGAAACGGTGTACGTACGTGGGATGAGCACAGACAGGAGGAATTTAACCTAAAGGCGTTGCTGTTCGTGACCATCAACGATTGGCCCGCTCTCAGTAATCTTTCAGGACAGACAAACAAAGGATACCACGCATGCACGCACTGTTTAGATGACACTGAAAGTATATATACTTGGACAAATGCAGGAAGAATGTGTACCTGGGCCATCATCGATTTCTTCCGACCAACCATCAATGTCGAAAGAAAGGCAAGCATTTCAAAGGCGAGGCAGATCACCGGAAGAAGCCCGCCATGCGTACCGGTGATCACGTACTTGCTATGGTCAATGATTTACACGTAATCTTTAGAAAGGGTCCCGGCGGACTAGCTGTTCTGAATGACGCTGAGGGACACGCACCCATGTGGAAGAAGAAATCTATATTTTGTGACCTACCCTACTGGAAATACCTAGAGGTCCGCTCTTCAATCGATGTGATGCACGTGACGAAGAACCTTTGCGTGAACCTGCTAGGCTTCTTGGGCATGTATGGGAAGACAAAAGATACACCTGAGGCACGGGAGGACCTGCAACGTTTGCACGAAAAAGACGGCATGCCTCCGAAGCAGTATAAAGGTCCTGCCAGCTACGCTCTTACGAAAGAAGAGAAAGAAATCTTCTTTGAATGTCTGCTCAGTATGAAGGTCACGACCGGCTTCTCGTCGAATATAAAGGGAATAATAAATATGCCAGAGAAAAAGTTTCAGAACCAAAATTCTCATGACTGCCACGTGATTATGACGCAATTGTTTCCAGTTGCATTGAGGGGGCTTCTACCGGAAAACATCCAATTAGCCATTGTGAAGCTATGTGCATTCCTCAATGTAATCTCTCAGAAGGTGATCGATCCAGAAATCGTACCAAGGCTAAGGAGTGATGTGGCACAATGTCCTATCAGTTTCGAGCTGGTGTTCCCATCATCCTTCTTCAATATCATGACGCACGTCCTAGTTCATCTCGTCGACGAGATTGTCATCCTGGGGCCCGTATTTCTACACAATATGTTCCCCTTTGAGAGGTTCATGGGAGTCCTAAAGAAATATGTATGTAACCGCGCTAGGCCAGAAGGAAGCATCTCCATGGGTCATCAAACAGAGGATGTTATCGGGTTTTGTGTTGACTTCATTCCTGACCTTAGGAAGATAGGTCTCCCTAAATTGCGGTATGAGGGGAGACTGACTGGAAATGACACTCTTGGAAGTGACTCAATAATATGCAGGGACGGATATTCTTGGTCTCAAGCACACTACACAGTTCTACAGAACTCTACCTTGGTGACCCCGTATGTCGATGAACACAAGAACAATCTACGCTCCAAACACCCGGAACAGTGCAACGACTAGATTACATGTGAACACATCAGGACTATCAGCAGTTGGTTGGAAACACGTCTCAGAGGTGACAACACTGTTTGTGATGAGCTGTACTTGTTGTCAGGGGACCATCTTTGACTGTATTGACTTACAAAGGATACGAGATAAATGGGAATACATTTTACACGATCTCCCAAGATCAAAAGAGCACCAACTAAAACAGCGGTGTCCGCTTTGATGCAGCAACCGAGAGCGGAAAGGACACATGTTATGGTTACATAGTGGATATATGGGAACTTGACTACGGACATGATTTTAAGGTCCCTTTGTTTAAGTGCAAATGGGTCAATTTGTCAGGAGGTGGGGTACAGGTAGACCCATAGTACGGAATGACAATAGTGGATCTGAAAAATCTTGGGTACACTGATGAACCGTTCGTCCTAGCCAATGATGTGGCACAGGTTATCTATGTGAAGACATGTCTACCAAACCGAGAAAAAGAAAAGATAAGGAAGAGAATACATCATACGATGAGCCAAAGTGCCACATAGTTCTTTCAGGAAAAGGGGATATCCTAGGAGTGGAGGGCAAGACAGACATGTCTGAAGATTATGAAAAGTTTCATGAAATTCCTCCCTTCAGTGTCAAGGCTGACCCAAGCATCCTGATAAACGATGAAGATTATCCATGGTTACGGCGCAATAAGCAAATGACACAAGCGAAGAAAAAGTGAAGACTTTCTCCCGCAACTATTATGATGATACCATGCCAACTTTGTAACACACGAGTATGCTATGCCAACTTTTTCAGAGTTCATTTGAAAACTATGAATTTAGGTCGAATTTTCTCTATAGGTGCATCTATGTTCATTTTTTTTAGTAAAGTTAATCACAAACTTGTGATTCACACAAATTTCAAAGAATTCAAATTTTAACTATTCAAATTTGAAAACTAATGGCACTAACAGAAAATTGGCACTATCAGAAATTTATAATTTTGATGACCTAAAAGCAAAAAGAATTAAAATTAAAGAAAAAAACAAAAGAAAATAAATAATACAGAAAACAAAACAAAAAAACTGGAAAAAATAAAAATAGCAACAATAAGTATTTTGTTGTAAGTAGAAACAAAATAAAATAAATAAAGCAACAAAGAAAACAAAAAAACTAAAAAAGTGTTTTCAAATTTGAAAACTAATGGCACTAACAGAAAGTTTATAATTTTCTTGAACTAAAAGAAAAAATAATTAAAAAATAAAGCAAAAAACAAAAGAAAATAAATAATGCAGAAAACAAAACAAAAAAGTTGGCACTAAAAGAAAAAAAACTAAAAAAGTGTTTTCAAATTTGAAAACTAATGGCACTAACAGAAAGTTTATAATTTTTGTGACCTAAAAGAAAAAATAAATCACTAAAAAACTATAAGTATTTTGTTCTAAGTAGAAATGAATAGCAAAAAAGAAAAAAAATGCCTATAATATTTGTTATGACTAACTAAAATTACCAAATTGAGTATAATGATAAAGCACAGTAATATTAAATAGCAGGAAAAAGAATGACTCAAAAATCAATTTTTATAGTAAAGTTATTCATAAACTAGTGATTCACACAAATTTTAAAAAATTCATATTTAAACTATTCAAATTTTAAAACTAATGACACTAACAGAAAGTTTATAATTTTTGTGACCTAAAAGAAAAAAACACTAAAAAACTATAAATATTTAGTTCTAAGTAGAAATGAAAAAATAAATAGCAAAAAAAATGCCACCTACTGGGCCACCACGACCTGAATACGACTAGAAACCCATCCATAGGCCAGGATTCAGGCCCGCAGAAGGCCCAGCAGGCGCACAGGCATAGCAGTGCGAGATTAGGCCTAGAGGCCTGCAATTCAGAGGAGTTCAATGAAGACGGCGGGGCAGGGCTTATAAACAGTTCCTGCCGCTCCTCAGCTAGCGAGGTGGGACTAAACATCCCACCACACCGCGGCTTTGGCAGGCGCAGGCCATTGGTCCCGGTTGGTGGCACCAAGCGGGACTAAAGGGGGGCATTGGTCACGGTTCGTGGTACA
>NC_041390.1:4563329-4564316 GCF_002162155.2 Triticum dicoccoides | reverse complement strand
CTCGGCCCGCCCCCATCACCGTCGCCCGCGCCCCTTCCCCGACGCGCGCCTCCCCGGCCCTCCCTCGCCGTCGCCCGCGCCCCTGCCCCGACGCCATCCTCGCCGCCGACCTCAGCTTGGTCCAGCCGCCGGCGCCCTCCCTTGCAATTTTTTTTCATATATATGCTTGTTTATATATATATATATGCTTGTTTATATATATATATATATATGCTTGTTGTTATATATATATATGTAATGATTTTTTTATAGAATATGATGTTTTTTCATAGATGATCACATATATGATGTATGCACGAATGTGGATGAAATATGATGTTTTTTGTTCATAGAACATGATGTTTTCTTAATTCACAGATTTTTTTTGTTCATGAGAGAGGCGGGGACGTTGAGGGATCATAGATGTATTTTTTCAAAATTTTCTATCGTGCATAGACGGATTTTAGACCACGGGAGCACCCCCTCCCTATCGTTGCAAAATTTGCTAAGTGATATTAAGAAGGAAGGAAAAGAAGGATAGGAAAGAAAGAAAATAAGAAGAGGAAAGAAAGAAGAAGAGGAGAGGAAGAAGAGGAGAAATAAATAATAAGAAGAAAAAAGAAGAAAAAGAAGAGGAGAAGAAGAAAGGAATAGTGGAGAAGAAGAGAAAATAGAATATTCTATTTTCTCTTCTTCTCCACTATTCCTTTCTTCTTCTATTTTCTCTTCTTCTCCACTATTCCTTTCTTCTTCTCCTCTTCTTTTTCTTCTTTTTTCTTCGATCTTCTCCTCTAGCTATTCATTTCTTCTTCTCCTCTTTTTATTTTTCTTCGTTTTCTTATGTCTTATTGTGTATATTGCTTCTTTGTGTATATTATGTATATATGTCAGTATATATATATTGTGTATATTGCTTCTTTTCAGATTTTTTTCATATATATGTTTGTATTTTGTATTTTATCGGGTCTGTCGTCATTGATATACCCCTCCCGATAACTTCAACACGAG
>NC_041390.1:4557923-4563096 GCF_002162155.2 Triticum dicoccoides | reverse complement strand
GATAACTTCAACATGAGGGGGGGGGGTCGATATACCCTAAATAGCAAGTATCGTCGGTGTGAGATACATGTGACCGTCGGTGTCAGACACTACATCCATGTCCCACAAGTGACGCGGGCTTCGACGCCCACGTCACTTGTGGGACGTGGATGTAGTGTCCGACACGGACGGCCACATGTATCTCACACCCACGATACTTGCTATTTAGGGTTTCGTCTACCGCTTGGTGACCCTCGACGACCCTCGTTCCCGATAAAAAAAGAGGAATAAGAAGAAAAAAAGAGGAGAAGAAAGAATAGAGGAGAAGAACTCCTCTATTCTTTCTTCTCCTCTTATTTTTTCTTCTTTCTCTTCTTTTTTTATCCTCTTCTTCCTCTCATGTTCGACGACCCTCGACCCCTCGGCGAGCCTAGACCCCCTCTCGACCCCCTCATGGGGTATATCGACAACGACATACCCGATACATACATACATACATATCACATGGATCCATACATATATGAACAAAATTAATATCTACCAATTAACAACCTAAATAAAAAAACTAATACATATAGGAAGAAGAAGAAAAAAGAAGAGAAGAAAGAATAGAGGAGAAGACTTCATCTTCTTCCTCTCCTCTTCTTCTCCCTCTTCTTCTCCTCTTTTTTCTTCTTCTTCCTCTTTTTTTTATCGGCAAAGAGGGTCGTCGAGGGTCACCAAGCGGTAGAGGTATCTCACACCGACGGCCACATGTATCTCACACCCATGATACTTGCTAGTTCTTACTCCTCTATTCTTTCTTCTCCTCTTTTTTTTTCTTCTTCCTCTTCTTTTTTATCCTTGAAGAGTTGTCGAGGCCACCCCAAACCCTAGAGAAGCAGCATCGAGGCCACCCCAAACCCTAGAGAAGCAGCGTCGAGGCCACTAATTAATATTAGTTCTATGTTTGCCACTAATATATCCATCTGTCACGTTTGAATAATAATTGCCATGTTGTAAATATTTGTAGAAACTATGGACACCGCCCGAGACGAAGTACAAGAAGAGTTGTTGGGGGACATAATCGCACGAGGAAGTGATGACGTCTGCTCGTTGTTTCTCAATGACACCGATGGTCTGGAAGCAGCTGGCTATGATTATGATGGCTCCGGTGACCTAATGCCGGTGCATGAAGGAGACCGTGAGGACAGCTCCGGTGACCCAATGCCGGTGCAAGAAGGAGACCGTGATGACATCTCCAGTGACCGAACCGAGTCCGGCCAGGTATATATATTAGTTAAGCTTGTGCTGACTAGCTAATTGATGCATTCATTGTTTTGGTATGTACACATATTAATTAAGTCTTCATTCTTTTTTCTAGCCCTCCGGATCGAGCACAACTTCGGTAAAGAGACAAGGCTCGAAGAAAAAGTTGAGCTCGGATGAAAAGTTTGAGATCATAGCAATCGCGCCCGATGGCCAACCGATTGAACCCCTCCGGACAAAGAGCGCATTTTTTGCTTAGTGTGGGGTTCTGGTTAGGGACAAGATCCCGATCAGCATCGAGCAATGGTTAAAGCCGGCTATAGAAGACCCTGAGGTGTCTTATGTCAATGATATGTAGAAAAATGATCTTTGGACTGAGCTGAAGTCAAATTTCACCCTACCGCCAAAGGATGATCCGGAGAAGCCAGTTAAAGAGCAATTAATCAAGTCTTTTGCTCTTAAGAGGATGGCAGAACTATTTAGGAGGTGGAAGAAAGAGCTGAATAAGTTTGTCGAAAATAATAAGACACCAGAATTCAAGGGCTGATATGAGAAGTTCAGAGATCACTGGCCCGCATTTGTGGCCCACAAGATATCGGAAAAGTGTAAGAAGATGTCGGCGACAAACAAGCAAAATGCTGCGAAGAAGAAGCATCACCATTGCACGGGGTCAGGTGGCTACCTCGCAGCCCGGCCTAAGTGGGCCAAGACTGAGAATGATCTTGTTGATAAAGGGATCGAACCAGAGACAATTAACTGGCCAGACCGTTGCCGGACTTGGTTCTTCGGGGCTGGCGGAACCTTGGACCCTATATCAGGGAAGTGCATTTGGACGAACGATCAAATGGACATACCAGTCAAGAAGCTTCAGCGGTATATTGAAGCAGCGCAGCAAGGGACGTTCGTTCCAGACAGAGAGAACGACGAGCTCACAATGGCCCTCGGGAATCCTGAGCACCCTGGACGGGCACGAGGCACGCCAGGCTCCATCCATGGAAGGTTGGGTTTCCGGACGCAGGCGGTTACAAATGCCATGAGAGGAGGAAGAAAGTGGAGCAGACCCAACTGCAGGCGCTGCACGCTAGGGTACAAGCGATAGAGGAACGAGAAGCAAATCGTAGCAAACGAACTGCCGAAGCTTCCCCCGAAGCTACCCCGCCATCTCAGCGGAGAAGCAGCGTGGCTTCCACCGAGCTGCTTCAGCTGGAGCATGTCTTGACAGCTCCTGCCAGCTATCACGTGTATGCTATCACGGAGTCTCAAAATTGCCACCTTATGACGCAATGGATTAATATGAAGGTCAAGGCGGCTGTTGGCTCTGTTTTTCCTACTGAACCAGGCGCAACTTTTCACTTCCGGTCGATTCTAGAAGGATATGCTAAGGTGATAGTGGATGAAATAACGGAGGGATTTCAGGACCTCCAGCTTGACCACCCTACCGGTGAAGGGAAGACTCGGCTGGGTTCTACTCTGAAGACTCCATGCCTATGGCGGAAGGAGCTCATCAACCTTCCGAACTGGACGCCTCCGCCTCCTCCTCCTCCCCCGGCGAGTCAGGGCACTCCGCCTCCTCCACTGCTCCTCCTCCTTCGGCGAGTGACGATCAGGGCACTCGGCCGGCTCCTTCTCTGACGCGTGGTGGCACTCCGCCTCCTTCTACGCCTATGCCGGCACGCCTGAGCAGCCAGCCTCCTCCTTCTCCGCCTCGTCATCAAGGGCGGAAGAGACATGCCGCTGCTCCGGCTGCTCCAGCGCATCGTAGTCCTTCTCCTCCGCCTCGTAAGCAAGTAAAGAAGACAACCGCTCCGTCTGCTCTGCCGGCGTCTAGCAGTACATACAGATTCGGTCCTTCTCTGAAGACTCCAGAGAAGTTACCATACGAGAGGACCCCGGAGGAGAACGCCGACATCGCGCGAGAAGAAGTGAGGAACTTCTTTGAAGGGGTGATAGCAAAGAAACATCCACCTCCAGAGGAGAAGGTAGATCCGTTGAAAGCGAAGCGCACTCTGCCTGCCCTGACAAAACCACCCAAGTCTCCGCCGAAAGGAAACTATGAGCGCATTATTGGAAAGGAATTTGCCGAAGCGGAGCGGTCGGGAAGTACTGTCAGTGATCAAAGGCTGAAAGAATGACGAGCTGGGAAACAAATTGCCCAGCTCGGCGAACAAGCGAAGCAATCGTGCCCCCCGCTCAAGGTGCCTAGCGACAACGTCGCTAGTGATCCGAGGATGGTGCCCGGTTATAGCAATCTTGGAGATTACCTGCCCGATGATGTACATTATGATTTCATGGAGGTGCAGATACAAAGATACGAGTACGGGAAGCCTCTCATCAAAGATGAAAGATCTCTATCAACGATGATGCGAAGATTGCATGATTGGTACTTGAAAATCTGCAGAGAGTCTGGGGGGAGGAGTACTTTGTATGTGAGAGTTAAAAAGGAGCATGACCTCGTTGGAATTGAACTGTTGCCTGTTCCATTTGAGGAGTTATTTCAGTTTTTCAATCAATTGGCCCTCGATAAAGCAACGGTCACCTGCTACTGTCTGTAAGTAGTACTACTTCTGTCATTAAGTCTCTCTATATAGCTCAGCTCTTTCATTGCATGTTATAATTATCCTCACTATATTATGCAGATTGAAGATCGTCGAATTGAAGAAAAGACAAATCGGTGATATTGGGTTCATTAACACAAATCTCATAGATGCAACTCAGGTTACATTTCATGCCGCAGATACCGAGGCCAACTTGCTACGATCGTTGGTAATAAATGAAAACAAAGATATAATACTCTTTCCTTACAACTTCAAGTGAGTGTTACTGTCTTGTGCATATTCGGTTTCCCTTATATATTAGTCAAGGTTATAGTAATGTAATTGATGAGTTATGCATGCGTGTGCAGTTTCCACTATATTCTCCTAGAGATTAAGCTTGGGCAGGGACTAGTAACCATCTTAGACTCAAGACGAAAAGATCCCCAGGACTATGCGGACATGACTCAAATGCTCGAGAAGTAAGTTAAATCGATCATTATCCACCATATCAGCAACTTTGTTCATTTCCTGGTATATCAAGTAATTGTTTTCTTTGTCTGGCAGGGTTTGGAGAAAATTCACCAAAAAAGCTTCGGGACTCCAAAACAAGCTGCAATTTAGACACCCGAAAGTAAGTACTATAGTAGCATGTTCCGTGCATCTCCTAGTGATTCAAGCACTAGTTTCATCAATACCATTTGGCATTCTTGCTTATCAGTTTGATTGACCTCTATTTCTTGTAAAGTGGTTGTGGCAGGAACAAGGGAATGATTTCTGTGGATACTACGTTTGCGAGTCCATCCGCCACACGACCTGTGAGCGGGGCTACTCTGACGAACAATATGAAGTGCGTAAATAACAACATTCACAATTTTATTTTATTACCATCATTTGTGTTGAGTTTCATTCATTCATATATATATATATATATATATATATATGTATTGACCCCCTTCTTCAAATTAGATGTTTCGGAAGCGGGATGAACTCCTAGCACCAGCTCGCATGCGAGCAATTCAAGAGGAATTGGCGGCATTCTTTCTTGACCACGTGATCGCTGAAGACGGAGAATACTATGTGGACCACGAGTCCGTATGTTAGGAGATTATATTTGTAAGAGATAATTATTGTATATATGTAGCCGGTAGTGTCGGATAGATATACGAGAACTTGTTGTTCGACCAATCTCTCGGTGAAGGATAGGTGGTCGATATCACTTCTCTCTGTATGCATATATATTCATGATGATCTTCTGTTTCCTTCGTTTGCTTACTAGCTAGCTAGCGTGTCTAGTCCTCTCTATACGTATGTATAGTACGTAGCATCGACCAAGCACGGACATAAGAGAGGACACTTCTCTCTATTAATTATAGCTAGCTAACACAATATATGAAACACCTAAATTAACCCCC
>NC_041390.1:4541814-4557425 GCF_002162155.2 Triticum dicoccoides | reverse complement strand
AATGCTGACGCGTGGATGCCTATTGGTCCCGGTTGGTGCCACCAACCGGGACCAAAGGCCCTCATGCCTGGGCTTCGCGCACAGGCCACGTGGAGGCCCATCTGTCCCGGTTCTGGATTGAACCGGGACTAAAGGGACAGGGCATTAGTACCGACCCTTTAGTCCCGGTTCAGGAACCGGGACAAAAGGCCCTTACGAACCGGGACAATAGGCCCTTTTTCTACTAGTGCAAGGGCGTCTCCGGTGACGACAAGGAAGACAGGGGCATCGAGGGTTGCTCCGGCGCGCGGATCTGGTGGCTCCAGGGGCGTCCACGTTGGTAGGAGACGGGGGCGAAGTGGGGCGATGGCGCGCGGTGCGACTGACAAGGGATTTGGGGTAGAAGTGGTGGCTGGGGGGGAGAAACCGCACGGGAGTTAAGTCAAACGTAGCGGTAGCACTGGTAGGCAAAAAATGTTGTAGCTAAGTTAGCTATAGCGCTTGTTACCAAAACGCGCTATTTATTTACCAGAGGCATTCATATAGAGTCATACTTTATTCTAGTATCAAGCTGTAAGTAAATAGAAGTGTGATGATCATCATTATTAATTATTAGAACATTGTCCCAGTGAGGAAAAAAAGAGGACAAAAAGAGGCTGAGAAAAAACAGGGCAAAGAGAGCCCACCAAAAAAATGAAATCAGAGTAAAAGAGAGAAGGGGCAATTTTACTATCCTTTTCCACATTTGTGCTTCAAAGTAGCACCATATTTTTCATATAGAGAGTCTGCTATGCATTCAGTTTTATATACTAGTGGAAAATTTTAATTATAGAACTTGGCTTGTATATTTCGATGATGGGCTTCCTCAAATGCCCAAGGTCTTTATGAGCAAGCACGTTGGATGCACACCCACTAAGTTTTAGTTTTGAGCTTTCATGCACTTATACCTCTTAGTGTATCCGTTGCATGGCAATCCCTAGACCTTGCGTTGACATCAATTGATGGGCATCTCCATAGTCCGTTGATTAGCCTCGTCAATATGGCTTTCTCCATTTTTTTTCCATATCAAACCGTACCAGCGCATTCTATTCCACCCATGGTGCTATATACATGGCTTGCGCTCATGTATAGCATTGGGGTTGAAAACGCTGAAGTGCATTAAAAAAGTATGAACCAATTGCTCGGCTTTTCATCAGTTTTGTGCATGATAAATACTTTGTGTTAAGAAAATGGAGCATGACAAGACAATATGATTTAGTAGGGATAACTTTCTTTAACATTTTTATTTTGAAAAGCATGATTGTTTGTTAGTATGCATGAGTATTGATGTCTTTATATCAAGTTATAGACTATTGCTTTGAATCATTTGGATCTTAATATTCATACCTAAAAGAGATTACATGATAGACATGTTACGTAGCAGTCCACATCAAAAATTCTGTTTTTATCATTTACCTACTCGAGGACGAACCGGAATTAAGCTTGGGGATGCTGATACTGTTGGGTTTCGTAGTAATTTCAAAAAAATTCCTACGCACACGCAAGATCATGTGATGCATAGCAACGAGAGGGGAGAGTGTTGTCTACGTACCCAATGCAGACCGACTGCGGAAGCGCTGACACGACGTAGAGGAAGTAGTCGTACGTCTTCACGATCCAACCGATCAAGCACCGAAACTACGGCACCTCCGAGTTCGAGCACACGTTCAGCTCAATGACGATCCCCGGACTCCGGTCCAGCAAAGTGTCGGGGAAGAGTTCCGTCAGCACGACGGCGTGGTGACGATCTTGATGTACTACTGCAGCAGGGCTTCGCCTAAACTCCGCTACAGTATTATTGAGGTATATGGTGGCAGGGGGCACCGCACACGGCTAAGGAATAGATCACGTGGATCAACTTGTGTGTCTAGAGGTGTCCCCTGCCTCCGTATATAAAGGAGCCAAGGGGGAGGGCTGGCCGGCCAAGGAGGAAGGCGCAGGAGAGTCCTACTCCCTCTGGGAGTAGGATTCCCCCCCCCCCCAATCCTAGTTGGAATAGGATTCGCGCAGGGGGAAAAGAGGAGGGGGGGGCCGGCCACCTCTCCTAGTCCTAATAGGACTAGGGGAAGGGGGAGGCGTGCAGCCCATCTAGGGCAGCCCCTTCTCTTTTCCACCAAGGCCCACTATGGCCCATATAGCTCCCGGGGGGTTCCGGTAACCCTCTCGGTATTCCGGTAAAATCCCGATTTCACCCGGAACACTTCCGATGTCCAAACATAGGCTTCCAATATATCAATCTTTACGTCTCGACCATTTCGAGACTCCTCGTCATGTCCGTGATCACATCCGGGACTCCGAACAACCTTCGGTACATCAAAATGCATAAACTCATAATATAACTGTCATCGTAACCTTAAGCGTGCAGACCCTACGGGTTCGAGAACAATGTAGACATGACCGAGACACGTCTCCGGTCAATAACCAATAGCGGGACCTGGATGCCCATATTGGCTCCTACATATTCTACGAAGATCTTTATCGGTCAGACCGCATAACAACATACGTTGTTCCCTTTGTCATCGGTATGTTACTTGCCCGAGATTCGATCGTCGGTATCCAATACCTAGTTCAATCTCGTTACCGGCAAGTCTCTTTACTCGTTCCGTAATACATCATCTCACAACTAACATATTTAGTTGTAATGCTTGCAAGGCTTATGTGATGTGTATTACCGAGAGGGCCCAGAGATACCTCTCCGACAATCGGAGTGACAAATCCTAATCTCAAAATACGCCAACCCAACATCTACCTTTGGAGACACCTGTAATGCTCCTTTATAATCACCCAGTTACGTTGTGACATTTGGTAGCACCCAAAGTGTTCCTCCGGCAAACGGGAGTTGCATAATCTCATAGTCATAGGAACATGTATAAGTCATGAAGAAAAGCAATAGCAACATACTAAACGATCGGGTGCTAAGCTAATGGAATGGGTCATGTCAATCAGATCATTCAAATAATGATGTGACCTCGTTAATCAAATAACAACTCATTGTTCATGGTCAGGAAACATAACCATCTTTGATTAACGAGCTAGTCAAGTAGAGGCATACTAGTGACACTTTGTTTGTCTATGTATTCACACATGTATTATGTTTCCGGCTAATACAATTCTAGCATGAATAATAAACATTTATCATGAAATAAGGAAATAAATAATCACTTTATTATTGCCTCTAGGGCATATTTCCTTCAGTCTCCCACTTGCACTAGAGTCAATAATCTAGTTCACATCGCCATGTGATTTAATAGCAATAGTTCACATCACCATGTGATTAACACCCATAGTTCACATCGATATGTGATCAACACCCAAAGGGTTTACTAGAGTCAGTAATCTAGCTCACATCGCTATGTGATTAACACCCAAAGAGTACTAAGGTGTGATCATGTTTTGCTTGTGAGATAATTTTAGTCAACGGGTCTGTCACATACAGATCTGTAAGTATTTTGCGAATTTCTATGTCAACAATGCTCTGCACGGAGCTACTCTAGCTAATTGCTCCCACTTTCAATATGTATCCAGATTGAGACTTAGAATCATCTGGATCAGTGTCAAAAACTTGCATCGACGTAACCCTTTACGACGAACCTTTTTGTCACGTCCATAATCGAGAAACATATCCTTATTTCACTAAGGATAATTCTAACCGATGTCCAGTGATCTACTCCTAGATCATTATTGTACTCCCTTGCCAAATCAGTGCAGGGTATACAATAGATCTGGTACACAGCATGACATACTTTATAGAACCTATGGCTAAGGCATAGGGAATGACTTTCATTCTTTTTCTATCTTCTGCTGTGGTCGGGCTTTGAGTCTTACTCAACTTCACACCTTGTAATACAGGCAAGAACTCTTTCTTTTGACTGCTCCATTTTGAACTACTTCAAAATCTTGTCAAGGTATGTACTCATTGTAAAAACTTATTAAGCGTCTTGATCTATCTCTATAGATCTTGAAGCTCAATATGTAAGCAGCTTTACCGAAGTCTTTCATTGAAAAACTCCTTTCAAAACACTCCTTTATGCTTTACAGAATAATTCTACGTTATTTCCGATCAACAATATGTCATTCACATATACTTATCAGAAATGTTGTAGTGCTCCCACTCACTTTCTTGTAAATACAGGCTTCATCGCAAGTCTGTATAAAACTATATGCTTTGATCAACTTATCAAAGCGTATATTCCAACTCCGAGATGCTTGCACCAGTCCATAGATGGATCGTTGGAGCTTGCATATTTTGTTAGCACCTTTAGGATTGACAAAACCTTCTGGTTGTATCATATACAACTCTTCTTTAATAAATCTATTAAGGAATGTAGTTTTGTTTATCCATTTGCCAGATTTCATAAAATGCGGCAATTGCTAACATGATTCGAACAGACTTAAGCATAGATACGAGTGAGAAACTCTCATCGTTTTCAACACCTTGAACTTGTCGAAAACCTTTTGCGACAATTCTAGCTTTGTAGATAGTAACACTACTATCATCGTCCGTCTTCCTCTTGAAGATCCATTTATTCTCAATTGCTTGCCGATCATCGGGTAAGTCAACCAAAGTCCATACTTTGTTCTCATACATGGATCCCATCTCAGATTTCATGGATTCAAGCCACTTTGCGGAATCTGGGCTCACCATCGCTTCTTCATAGTTCGTAGGTTCATCATGATCTAGTAGCATGACTTCCAGAACAGGATTACCGTACCACTCTGGTGCGGATCTTACTCTGGTTGATCTACGAGGTTCAGTAGTATCTTGATCTAAAGTTTCATGATCATTATCATTAGCTTCCTCACTAACTGGTGTAGGTGTCACTGAAACAGTTTTCTATGATGTACTACTTTCCAGTAAGGGAGCAGGTACAGTTACCTCGTCAAGTTCTACTTTCCTCCCACTCACTTCTTTCGAGAGAAACTCCTTCTCCAGAAAGTTTCCGAATTTAGCAACAAAAGTCTTGCCTTCGGATCTGTGATAGAAGGTGTATCCAATAGTTTCCTTTGGATATCCTATGAAGACGCACTTCTCCGATTTGAGTTTGAGCTTATCAGGATGAAACTTTTTCATATAAGCATCGCAACCCCAAACTTTAAGAAACGACAGCTTAGGTTTCTTGCCAAACCATAGTTCACACGGTGTCGTCTCAACGGATTTAGATGGTGCCCTATTTAACGTGAATGCAGCTGTCTCTAATGCATAACCCCAAAACGATAGTGGTAGATCGGTAAGAGACATCATAGATCGCACCATATCTATTAAAGTACAGTTATGACGTTCGGACACACCATTACATTGTGGTGTTCCAGGTGGCATGAGTAGTGAAACTATTTCACATTGTTTTTAACTGAAGGCCAAACTCGTAACTCAAATACTCTTCTCTACGATCAGATCGTAGAAACTTTATTTTCTTGTTACGATGATTTTTCACTTCACTCTGAAATTCTTTGAACTTTTCAAATGTTTCAGACTTATGTTTCATCAAGTAGATATACTCATATCTGCTCAAATCATCTGTGAAGATCAGAAAATAATGATACCTGTCGCGAGCCTCAATATTCATCGGACCACATACATCAGTATGTATGATTTCCAACAAATCTGTTGCTCGCTTCATTGTTCCGAAGAACAGAGTCTTAGTCATCTTGCCCATGAGGCATGGTTCGCAAGCATCAACTGATTCATAATCAAGTGATTCCAAAATCCCATCAGTATGGAGTTTCTTCATGCGCTTTACACCAATATGACCTAAACGGCAGTGCTACAAACAAGTTGCACTTATCATTATTAACTTTGCATCTTTTGGTTTCAATATTATGATTATGTGTATCACTACGATCGAGATCCAACGAACTATTTTCATTGGGTGTGTAACCATATAAGGTTTTATTCATGTAAACAGAACAACAATTTATTCTCTTACTTAAATGAATAACCGTATTACAATAAACATGATCAAATCATATTCATGCTCAACACAAACACCAAATAACACTTATTCAGGTTCAACACTAATCCCGAAAGTATAGGGAGTGTGCGACGATGATCATATCAATTTTGGAACCACTTCCAACACACATCGTCACTTCACCCTTAACTAGTCTCTGTTTATTCTGCAACTCCCGTTTCGAGTTACTAATCTTAGCAACTGAACTAGTATCAAATACTGAGGGGTTGCTATAAACACTAGTAAAGTACACATCAATAACATGTATATCAAATATACTTATGTTCACTTTGCCATCCTTCTTATCTGCCAATCACTTGGGGTAGTTCCGCTTCCAGTGACTAGTCCCTTTGCAGTAGAAACACTTAGTCTCAGGCTTAGGATCAGACTTGGGCTTCTTCACTTGAGCAGCAACTCGCTTGCTGTTCTTCTTGAAGTTCCCCTTCTTCCCTCTGCCCTTTTCTTGAAACTAGTGATCTTGTCAACCATCAACACTTGATGTTTTTCTTGATTTCTACCTTCGTTGATTTCAGCATCACGAAGAGCTTGGGAGTTGTTTCCGTTATCCCTTGCATATTATAGTTCATCACGAAGTTCTACTAACTTGGTGATGGTGACCAGAGAATTCTGTCAATCACTATCTTATCTGGAAGATTAACTCCCACTTGATTCAAGCAATTGTAGTACTCAGACAATCTGGGCACATGCTCACTAGTTGAGCGATTCTCCTCCATCTTTTAGCTATAGAACTTGTTGGAGACTTCATATCTCTCAACTCGGGTATTTGCTTGAAATATTAACTTCAATTCCTGGAACATCTCATATGGTCCATGACGTTCAAAAACGTCTTTGGAGTCCCGATTCTAAGCCGTTAAGCATGGTGCACTAAACTATCAAGTAGTCATCATATTGAGCTAGCCAAACGTTCATAACGTCTGCATCTGCTCCTGCAATAGGTCTGTCACCTAGCGGTGCATCAAGGACATAATTATTCTGTGCAGCAATGAGGATAAACCTCAGATCACGGATCCAATCCGCATCATTGCTACTAACATTTTTCAACACAATTTTTCTCTAGGAACATATCAAAATAAACATATGAAAGCAACAACGCAAGCTATTGATCTACAACATAATTTGCAAAATACTACCAGGACTAAGTTCATGATAAATTTAAGTTCAATTAATCAGATTACTTATGAACTCCCACTTAGATAGACATCCCTCTAATCCTCTAAGTGATCACGTGATCCAAATCAACTAAACCATAACCGATCATCACGTGAGATGGAGTAGTTTTCAATGGTGAACATCGTTATGTTGATCATATCTACTATATGATTCACGCTCGACCTTTCGGTCTCCGTGTTCCGAGGCCATATCTGTATATGCTTGGCTCGTCAAGTATAACCTGAGTATTCCGCGTGCGCAACTGTTTTGCACCCGTTGTATTTGAACGTAGAGCCTATCACACCCGATCATCACGTGGTGTCTCAGCACGAAGAACTTTCGCAACGGTGCATACTCAGGGAGAACACTTCTTGATAATTTTGTGAGAGATCATCTTATAATGCTACCGTCAACCAAAGCAAGATAAGATGCATGAAAAGATAAACATCACATGCAATCAATATAAGTGATATGATATGGCCATCATCATCTTGTGCTTGTGATCTCCATCTCCGAAGCACCGTCATGATCACCATCGTCACCGGCGCGACACCTTGATCTCCATCGTAGCATCGTTGTCGTCTCGCCAATCTTATGCTTCCACGACTATCACTACCGTTTAGTAATAAATTAAAGCATTACATCGCGATTGCATTGCATACAATAAAGCAACAACCATATGGCTCCTGCCAGTTGCCGATAACTCGGTTACAAAACATGATCATCTCATACAATAGAATTCAGCATCATGCCTTGACCATATCACATCACAACATGCCCTGCAAAAACAAGTTAGACGTCCTCTACTTTGTTGTTGCATGTTTTACGTGGCTGCTACGGGCTTAAGCAAGAACCAATCTCACCTACGCATCAAAACCACAACGATAGTTTGTCAAATAGACTCCGTTTTAACCTTCGCAAGGACCGGGCGTAGCCACACTTGGTTCAACTAAAATTGGAGAGACAGTCGCCCGCAAGCCACTTGTGTGCAAAGCACGTCGGGAGAACCGGTCTCGCGTAAGCGTACGCGTAATGTTGGTCCGGGTCGTCTCGTCCAACAATACCGCCGAACCAAAGTATGACATGCTGGTAGGCAGTATGACTTGTATCGTCCACAACTCACTTGTGTTCTACTCGTGCAAATAACATCAACATAAATAACCTGGCTCTGATACCACTGTTGGGTTTCGTAGTAATTTCAAAAAAATTCCTACGCACACGCAAGATCATGTGATGCATAGCAACGAGAGGGGAGAGTGTTGTCTACGTACCCAACGCAGACCGACTGCGGAAGCGCTGACACGACGTAGAGGAAGTAGTCGTACGTCTTCACGATCCAACCGATCAAGCACCGAAACTACGGCACCTCCGAGTTCAAGCACACGTTCAGCTCGATGACAATCCCCGGACTCCGATCCAGCAAAGTGTCGGGGAAGAGTTCCGTCAGCACGACGGCGTGGTGACGATCTTGATGTACTACTGCAGCAGGGTTTCGCCTAAACTCCGCTACAGTATTATTGAGGTATATGGTGGCAGGGGGCACCGCACACGGCTAAGAAATAGATCACGTGGATCAACTTGTGTGTCTAGAGGTGTCCCCTGCCTCCGTATATAAAGGAGCCAAGGGGGAGGGCTAGCCGGCCAAGGAGGAAGGCGCAGGAGAGTCCTACTCCCTCTGGGAGTAGGATTCCCCCCCCCCCAATCCTAGTTGGAATAGGATTCGCGGAGGGGGAAAAGAGGAGGAGGGGGCCGGCCACCTCTCCTAGTCCTAATAGGACTAGGGGAAGGGGGAGGCGCGCAGCCCATCTAGGGAAGCCCCTTCTCTTTTCCACCAAGGCCCACTATGGCCCATATAGCTCCCGGGGGGTTCCGGTAACCCTCTCGGTATTCCGGTAAAATCCCGATTTCACCCGGAACACTTCCGATGTCCAAACATAGGCTTCCAATATATCAATCTTTACGTCTCGACCATTTCGAGACTCCTCGTCATGTCCGTGATCACATCCGGGACTCCGAACAACCTTCGGTACATCAAAATGCATAAACTCATAATATAACTGTCATCGTAACCTTAAGCGTGCGGACCCTACGGGTTCGAGAACAATGTAGACATGACCGAGACACGTCTCCGGTCAATAACCAATAGCGGGACCTGGATGTCCATATTGGCTCCTACATATTCTACGAAGATCTTTATCGGTCAGACCGCATAACAACATACGTTGTTCCCTTTGTCATCGCTATGTTACTTGCCCGAGATTCGATCGTCGGTATCCAATACCTAGTTCAATCTCGTTACCGGCAAGTCTCTTTACTCGTTCCGTAATACATCATCTCACAACTAACATATTTAGTTGTAATGCTTGCAAGGCTTATGTGATGTGTATTACCGAGAGGGCCCAGAGATACCTCTCCGACAATTGGAGTGACAAATCCTAATCTCGAAATACGCCAACCCAACATCTACCTTTGGAGACACCTGTAATGCTCCTTTATAATCACCGAGTTACGTTGTGACATTTGGTAGCACCCAAAGTGTTCCTCCGGCAAACGGGAGTTGCATAATCTCATAGTCATAGGAACATGTATAAGTCATGAAGAAAAGCAATAGCAACATACTAAACGATCGGGTGCTAAGCTAATGGAATGGGTCATGTCAATCAGATCATTCAAATAATGATGTGACCTCGTTAATCAAATAACAACTCATTGTTCATGGTCAGGAAACATAACCATCTTTGATTAACGAGCTAGTCAAGTAGAGGCATACTAGTGACACTTTGTTTGTCTATGTATTCACACATGTATTATGTTTCCGGCTAATACAATTCTAGCATGAATAATAAACATTTATCATGAAATAAGGAAATAAATAATCACTTTATTATTGCCTCTAGGGCATATTTCCTTCAGTCTCCCACTTGCACTAGAGTCAATAATCTAGTTCACATCGCCATGTGATTTAATAGCAATAGTTCACATCACCATGTGATTAACACCCATAGTTCACATCGATATGTGATCAACACCCAAAGGGTTTACTAGAGTCAGTAATCTAGCTCACATCGCTATGTGATTAACACCCAAAGAGTACTAAGGTGTGATCATGTTTTGCTTGTGAGATAATTTTAGTCAACGGGTCTGTCACATACAGATCTGTAAGTATTTTGCGAATTTCTATGTCAACAATGCTCTGCACGGAGCTACTCTAGCTAATTGCTCCCACTTTCAATATGTATCCAGATTGAGACTTAGAATCATCTGGATCAGTGTCAAAAACTTGCATCGACGTAACCCTTTACGACGAACCTTTTTGTCACGTCCATAATCGAGAAACATATCCTTATTTCACTAAGGATAATTCTAACCGATGTCCAGTGATCTACTCCTAGATCATTATTGTACTCCCTTGCCAAATCAGTGCAGGGTATACAATAGATCTGGTACACAGCATGACATACTTTATAGAACCTATGGCTAAGGCATAGGGAATGACTTTCATTCTTTTTCTATCTTCTGCTGTGGTCGGGCTTTGAGTCTTACTCAACTTCACACCTTGTAATACAGGCAAGAACTCTTTCTTTTGACTGCTCCATTTTGAACTACTTCAAAATCTTGTCAAGGTATGTACTCATTGTAAAAACTTATTAAGCGTCTTGATCTATCTCTATAGATCTTGAAGCTCAATATGTAAGCAGCTTTACCGAAGTCTTTCATTGAAAAACTCCTTTCAAAACACTCCTTTATGCTTTACAGAATAATTCTACGTTATTTCCGATCAACAATATGTCATTCACATATACTTATCAGAAATGTTGTAGTGCTCCCACTCACTTTCTTGTAAATACAGGCTTCATCGCAAGTCTGTATAAAACTATATGCTTTGATCAACTTATCAAAGCGTATATTCCAACTCCGAGATGCTTGCACCAGTCCATAGATGGATCGCTGGAGCTTGCATATTTTGTTAGCACCTTTAGGATTGACAAAACCTTCTGGTTGTATCATATACAACTCTTCTTTAATAAATCTATTAAGGAATGTAGTTTTGTTTATCCATTTGCCAGATTTCATAAAATGCGGCAATTGCTAACATGATTCGAACAGACTTAAGCATAGATACGAGTGAGAAACTCTCATCGTTTTCAACACCTTGAACTTGTCGAAAACCTTTTGCGACAATTCTAGCTTTGTAGATAGTAACACTACTATCATCGTCCGTCTTCCTCTTGAAGATCCATTTATTCTCAATTGCTTGCCGATCATCGGGTAAGTCAACCAAAGTCCATACTTTGTTCTCATACATGGATCCCATCTCAGATTTCATGGCTTCAAGCCACTTTGCGGAATCTGGGCTCACCATCGCTTCTTCATAGTTCGTAGGTTCATCATGATCTAGTAGCATGACTTCCAGAACAGGATTACCGTACCACTCTGGTGCGGATCTTACTCTGGTTGATCTACGAGGTTCAGTAGTATCTTGATCTAAAGTTTCATGATCATTATCATTAGCTTCCTCACTAACTGGTGTAGGTGTCACTGAAACAGTTTTCTATGATGTACTACTTTCCAGTAAGGGAGCAGGTACAGTTACCTCGTCAAGTTCTACTTTCCTCCCACTCACTTCTTTCGAGAGAAACTCCTTCTCCAGAAAGTTTCCGAATTTAGCAACAAAAGTCTTGCCTTTGGATCTGTGATAGAAGGTGTATCCAATAGTTTCCTTTGGATATCCTATGAAGACGCACTTCTCCGATTTGAGTTTGAGCTTATCAGGATGAAACTTTTTCATATAAGCATCGCAACCCCAAACTTTAAGAAACGACAGCTTAGGTTTCTTGCCAAACCATAGTTCACACGGTGTCGTCTCAACGGATTTAGATGGTGCCCTATTTAACGTGAATGCAGCTGTCTCTAATGCATAACCCCAAAACGATAGTGGTAGATCGGTAAGAGACATCATAGATCGCACCATATCTAATAAAGTACGGTTATGACGTTCGGACACACCATTACATTGTGGTTTTCCAGGTGGCATGAGTAGTGAAACTATTTCAAATTGTTTTTAACTGAAGGCCAAACTCGTAACTCAAATACTCTTCTCTACGATCAGATCGTAGAAACTTTATTTTCTTGTTACGATGATTTTTCACTTCACTCTGAAATTCTTTGAACTTTTCAAATGTTTCAGACTTATGTTTCATCAAGTATATATACTCATATCTGCTCAAATCATCTGTGAAGATCAGAAAATAATGATACCTGTCGCGAGCCTCAATATTCATCGGACCACATACATCAGTATGTATGATTTCCAACAAATCTGTTGCTCGCTTCATTGTTCCGAAGAACAGAGTCTTAGTCATCTTGCCCATGAGGCATGGTTCGCAAGCATCAACTGATTCATAATCAAGTGATTCCAAAATCCCATCAGTATGGAGTTTCTTCATGCGCTTTACACCAATATGACCTAAACGGCAGTGCTACAAACAAGTTGCACTTATCATTATTAACTTTGCATCTTTTGGTTTCAATATTATGATTATGTGTATCACTACGATCGAGATCCAACGAACTATTTTCATTGGGTGTGTAACCATATAAGGTTTTATTCATGTAAACAGAACAACAATTTATTCTCTTACTTAAATGAATAACCGTATTACAATAAACATGATCAAATCATATTCATGCTCAACACAAACACCAAATAACACTTATTCAGGTTCAACACTAATCCCGAAAGTATAGGGAGTGTGCGACGATGATCATATCAATTTTGGAACCACTTCCAACACACATCGTCACTTCACCCTTAACTAGTCTCTGTTTATTCTGCAACTCCCGTTTCGAGTTACTAATCTTAGCAACTGAACTAGTATCAAATACTGAGGGGTTGCTATAAACACTAGTAAAGTACACATCAATAACATGTATATCAAATATACTTATGTTCACTTTGCCATCCTTCTTATCTGCCAATCACTTGGGGTAGTTCCGCTTCCAGTGACTAGTCCCTTTGCAGTAGAAACACTTAGTCTCAGGCTTAGGATCAGACTTGGGCTTCTTCACTTGAGCAGCAACTCGCTTGCTGTTCTTCTTGAAGTTCCCCTTCTTCCCTCTGCCCTTTTCTTGAAACTAGTGATCTTGTCAACCATCAACACTTGATGTTTTTCTTGATTTCTACCTTCGTTGATTTCAGCATCACGAAGAGCTTGGGAGTTGTTTCCGTTATCCCTTGCATATTATAGTTCATCACGAAGTTCTACTAACTTGGTGATGGTGACCAGAGAATTCTGTCAATCACTATCTTATCTGGAAGATTAACTCCCACTTGATTCAAGCAATTGTAGTACTCAGACAATCTGGGCACATGCTCACTAGTTGAGCGATTCTCCTCCATCTTTTAGCTATAGAACTTGTTGGAGACTTCATATCTCTCAACTCGGGTATTTGCTTGAAATATTAACTTCAATTCCTGGAACATCTCATATGGTCCATGACGTTCAAAAACGTCTTTGGAGTCCCGATTCTAAGCCGTTAAGCATGGTGCACTAAACTATCAAGTAGTCATCATATTGAGCTAGCCAAACGTTCATAACGTCTGCATCTGCTCCTGCAATAGGTCTGTCACCTAGCGGTGCATCAAGGACATAATTATTCTGTGCAGCAATGAGGATAAACCTCAGATCACGGATCCAATCCGCATCATTGCTACTAACATTTTTCAACACAATTTTTCTCTAGGAACATATCAAAATAAACATATGAAAGCAACAACGCAAGCTATTGATCTACAACATAATTTGCAAAATACTACCAGGACTAAGTTCATGATAAATTTAAGTTCAATTAATCAGATTACTTATGAACTCCCACTTAGATAGACATCCCTCTAATCCTCTAAGTGATCACGTGATCCAAATCAACTAAACCATAACCGATCATCACGTGAGATGGAGTAGTTTTCAATGGTGAACATCGTTATGTTGATCATATCTACTATATGATTCACGCTCGACCTTTCGGTCTCCGTGTTCCGAGGCCATATCTGTATATGCTTGGCTCGTCAAGTATAACCTGAGTATTCCGCGTGCGCAACTGTTTTGCACCCGTTGTATTTGAACGTAGAGCCTATCACACCCGATCATCACGTGGTGTCTCAGCACGAAGAACTTTCGCAACGGTGCATACTCAGGGAGAACACTTCTTGATAATTTTGTGAGAGATCATCTTATAATGCTACCGTCAATCAAAGCAAGATAAGATGCATGAAAAGATAAACATCACATGCAATCAATATAAGTGATATGATATGGCCATCATCATCTTGTGCTTGTGATCTCCATCTCCGAAGCACCGTCATGATCACCATCGTCACCGGCACGAAACCTTGATCTCCATCGTAGCATCGTTGTCGTCTCGCCAATCTTATGCTTCCACGACTATCACTACCGTTTAGTAATAAAGTAAAGCATTACATCGCGATTGCATTGCATACAATAAAGCGACAACCATATGGCTCCTGCCAGTTACCGATAACTCGGTTACAAAACATGATCATCTCATACAATAGAATTCAGCATCATGCCTTGACCATATCACATCACAACATGCCCTGCAAAAACAAGTTAGACGTCCTCTACTTTGTTGTTGCATGTTTTATTTGGCTGCTACGGGCTTAAGCAAGAACCAATCTCACCTACGCATCAAAACCACAACGATAGTTTGTCAAATAGACTCCGTTTTAACCTTCGCAAGGACCGGGCGTAGCCACACTTGGTTCAACTAAAGTTGGAGAGACAGTCGCCCGCAAGCCACTTGTGTGCAAAGCACGTCGGGAGAACCGGTCTCGCGTAAGCGTACGCGTAATGTTGGTCCAGGTCGTCTCGTCCAACAATACCGCCGAACCAAAGTATCACATGCTGGTAGGCAGTATGACTTGTATCGTCCACAACTCACTTGTGTTCTACTCGTGCAAATAACATCAACATAAATAACCTGGCTCTGATACCACTGTTGGGTTTCGTAGTGATTTCAAAAAATTTCCTACGCACACGCAAGATCATGTGATGCATAGCAACGAGAGGGGAGAGTGTTGTCTACGTACCCAACGCAGACCGACTGCGGAAGCGCTGACATGACGTAGAGGAAGTAGTCGTACGTCTTCACGATCCAACCGATCAAGCACCGAAACTACGGCACCTCCGAGTTCGAGCACACGTTCAGCTCGATGACGATCCCCGGACTCCAATCCAGCAAAGTGTCGGGGAAGAGTTCCGTCAGCACGACGGCGTGGTGACGATCTTGATGTACTACTGCAGCAGGGCTTCGCCTAAACTCCGCTACAGTATTATTGAGGTATATGGTGGCAGGGGGCACCGCACACGGCTAAGGAATAGATCACGTGGATCAACTTGTGTGTCTAGAGGTGTCCCCTGCCTCTGTATATAAAGGAGCCAAGGGGGAGGGCTGGCC
>NC_041390.1:4538463-4541457 GCF_002162155.2 Triticum dicoccoides | reverse complement strand
GGAATAGGATTCGCGGAGGGGGAAAAGAGGAGGAGGGGGCCGGCCACCTCTCGGGGGAGGCGTGCAGCCCATCTAGGGCAGCCCCTTCTCTTTTCCACCAAGGCCCACTATGGCCCATATAGCTCCCGGGGGGTTCCGGTAACCCTCTCGGTATTCCGGTAAAATCCCGATTTCACCCGGAACACTTCCGATGTCCAAACATAGGCTTCCAATATATCAATCTTTACGTCTCGACCATTTCGAGACTCCTCGTCATGTCCGTGATCACCTCTGGGACTCCAAACAACCTTCGGTACATCAAAATGCATAAACTCATAATATAACTGTCATCGTAACCTTAAGCGTGCAGACCCTACGGGTTCGAGAACAATGTAGACATGACCGAGACACGTCTCCGGTCAATAACCAATAGCGGGACCTGGATGCCCATATTGGCTCCTACATATTCTACGAAGATCTTTATCGGTCAGACCGCATAACAACATACGTTGTTCCCTTTGTCATCGGTATGTTACTTGCCCGAGATTCGATCGTCGGTATCCAATACCTAGTTCAATCTCGTTACCGGCAAGTCTCTTTACTCGTTTCATAATACATCATCTCACAACTAACATATTTAGTTGTAATGCTTGCAAGGCTTATGTGATGTGTATTACCGAGAGGGCCCAGAGATACCTCTCCGACAATCGGAGTGACAAATCCTAATCTCGAAATACGCCAACCCAACATCTACCTTTGGAGACACCTGTAATGCTCCTTTATAATCACCCAGTTACGTTGTGACGTTTGGTAGCACCCAAAGTGTTCCTCCGGCAAACGGGAGTTGCATAATCTCATAGTCATAGGAACATGTATAAGTCATGAAGAAAAGCAATAGCAACATACTAAACGATCGGGTGCTAAGCTAATGGAATGGGTCATGTCAATCAGATCATTCAAATAATGATGTGACCTCATTAATCAAATAACAACTCATTGTTCATGGTCAGGAAACATAACCATCTTTGATTAATGAGCTAGTCAAGTAGAGGCATACTAGTGACACTTTGTTTGTCTATGTATTCACACATGTATTATGTTTCCGGCTAATACAATTCTAGCATGAATAATAAACATTTATCATGAAATAAGGAAATAAATAATAACTTTATTATTGCCTCTAGGGCATATTTCCTTCAGATACGTCTCCAACATATCCATATTTTTTGATTGTGCCATGCTATAATAGTATCAATTTTAGATGCTTTATATGCAAATATATATCATTTTATGGGACTAACCTATTAAACCAGTGCCAAGTGCCAGTTGCCATTTTTTGCTTGTTTCTAGTTTTCCAGGAAATCGGTACAAAACGGAGTCCAAGCGCTATGAATTTTTTTTCTGGACATAAAGACCCTAGAAATTTCGGGAGGAGGTCATAAGGCAAAGGAGTAGGCGAAAATGCACTTGGGCGCGCCCTGAGGGTGTGCACGACCAAGTACCTTTTGGGGGCCTCGTTTCTTTGGCATACCTAATTCCACCTATATAAATCACCTTAAATAATTGATCCACGATGGCACCCTCGGTATAATTATGGTAAACATAATTAACGAATAGAGCTTTGTACTGGGTGCCAAGCCTTCCAAGCTACCACTGGGAACAGCCAAATACTCATGATAACCATCAGCCAAGATCATCAGACTATGGATCTTGTCCATGTTGCACAGAGATTCCACCTGAGCCCTGCTGACGCACTCCTCTATTTCTTCGAAATGGATCTTGAGCACCCTTAACCTTGTTAGCTTCCCCACCTCTGTCAAGAAGTTTGGGTAGTTCTCCACCGAATATAGCTCCAATTCTTCAAGGCATGTCATTTTCCCTATCTCTCCCTTTATCATTGTATGCCTACTGGCCCACAATCACGTCAAATACATTAGCATACCAGCTGAGGCTGGCAACTCACTAATCAAACCTCCCCTTACATCCAATATCTCAAGAACTTCAGATAATGTCCTATTCCTTCTAGGAGCTCCATTGCCGCCTTCACTGGTCCTAGGTACCTCAACTGCACCAACTTCTTCAGATGCTCAAGACTTCTACCTTCTGCAAAAACACAGTCCTCAATAACTAGCACACACAATACATTAAAGATCAAAAGCACATGCATACTATTGGCACTGCACTTGACAACATTAAATGACCTGATGTGTTCCATTGAAATGCTAGTGTTGTAATATGCACTTATTCCATGAAGTGCTAATCTGTGGACCCTTTTGGTTTGTTTTCCTCGCACACATGTGCCATGCTGCTCCATATCATGTATTGTAACAAAATTTGTATCATCTAATATGTTGAGATTGAGATCAAGCTGTTGGGGAACGTAGTAATTTCAAAAAAATTCCTACGCACACACAAGATCATGGTGATGCATAGCAATGAGAGGGGAGAGTGTTTTCTACGTACCCTCGTAGACCGGCAACGGAAGTGTTGACACAACGTAGAGGAAGTAGTCGTACGTCTTCCCGATCCGACCGATCCAAGTACCGAACGTACGGAACCTCCGAGTTCTGCACACGTTCAACTCGATGACGTCCCTCGGGCTCCGATCTAGCAAAACGTTGAGGGAGAGTTTCGTCAGCACGACGGCGTGATGACGGTGATGATGTTCTACCGACGCAGGGCTTCGCCTAAGCACCGCTATGATATGACCGAGGTGGAATATGGTGGAAGGGGGCACCGCACACGGCTAAGGAACGATAACGAGGATCAACTTGTGTGTCATGGGGTGCCCCCTTGCCTCAGTATATAAAGGAGGGAGAGGGGGAGGTGCGGCCGGCCCTATGGGTGCGCCTGGAGGATTCCTACTCCAACCGGGAGTAGGACTCCCCCCTCTTGCCTTGTTGGAAAAGGAAGGAGGAAGGGAGAAAGAGGAAAGGGGGGCGCCCCCCCCCTTCCTTGTCCTATTCGGACTAGGGGGGGAGGGAGCGCGCGGCCTGCCCTGGCCGGCCCTCCTCT
>NC_041390.1:4528850-4538194 GCF_002162155.2 Triticum dicoccoides | reverse complement strand
TTTCACCCGGAACGTTTCCGATATCCAAATATAAGCTTCCAATATATCAATCTTTATGTCTCGACCATTTCGAGACTCCTCGTCATGTCAGTGATCACATCTGGATCTTTGAACAACCTTTGGAACATCAAAACATAAAAACCCAAATAACGATCGTCACCGAACTTTAAGCGTGTGGACCCTACGGGTTCGAGAACTATGTGGACATGACCGAGACATGTCTCCGGTCAATAACCAATAGCGGAACCTGGATGCTCATATTGGCTCCTGCATATTCTTCGAAGATCTTTATCGGTCAAAACGCATAACAACATACGTTGTTCCCTTTGTCATCGTTATGTTACTTGCCCGAGATTCGATCGTCGGTATCTCAATACCTAGTTCAATCTCATTACCGGCAAGTCTCTTTACTCGTTCTGGAATACATCATCCCGCAACTAACTTGTTAGTTGCAATGATTGCAAGGCTTGAGTGATGTGCATTACCGAGAGGGCCTAGAGATATACCTCTCCGACAATCGGAGTGACAAATCCTAATCTCAAAATACGCCAACCCAACAAGTACCTTCGGAGACACCTGTAGAGCACCTTTATAATCACCCAGTTACGTTGTGACGTTTGGTAGCACACAAAGTGTTCCTCCGCTAAACGGGAGTTGCATAATCTCATAGTCATAGGAACATGTATAGGTTATGAAGAAAGCAATAGCAACAAACTAAACGATCAAGTGCTAAGCTAACGGAATGGGTCAAGTCAATCACATCATTCTCCTAATGATGTGATCCCGTTAATCAAATGACAACTCATGTCTATGGTTAGGAAACATAACCATCTTTGATCAACGAGCTAGTCAAGTAGAGGCATACTAGTGACACTCTGTTTTGTCTATGTATTCACACATGTATTATGTTTCCGGTTAATACAATTCTAGCATGAATAATAAACATTTATCATGATATAAGGAAATAAATAATAACTTTATTATTGCCTCTAGGGCATATTTCCTTCAGTCTCCCAGTTGCACTAGAGTCAATAATCTAGATTACACAGTAATGATTCTAACACCCATGGAGCCTTGGTGCTGATCATGTTTTGCTTGTGGAAGAGGCTTAGTCAGCGGGTCTGCAACATTCATATCCGTATGTATCTTGCAAATTTCTATGTCTCCCACTTGGACTAAATCCCGAATGGAGTTGAAGCGTCTCTTGATGTGCTTGGTTCTCTTGTGAAATCTGGATTCCTTTGCCAAGGCAACTGCACCAGTATTGTCACAAAAGATTTTCATTGGACCCGATGCATTAGGTATAACACCTAGATCGGATATGAACTCCTTCATCCAGACTCCTTCATTTGCTGCTTCCGAAGCAGCTATGTACTCCGCTTCACATGTAGATCCCGCCACGACGCTTTGTTTAGAACTGCACCAACTGGCAGCTCCACCGTTCAGTAAAAACACGTATCCGGTTTGCGTGTTAGAATCGTCCGGATCAGTGTCAAAGCTTGCATCAACGTAACCATTTACGACGAGCTCTTTGTCATTTCCATATACGAGAAACATATCCTTAGTCCTTTTCAGATATTTCAGGATGTTCTTGACCGCTGTCCAGTGATCCACTCCTGGATTACTTTGGTACCTCCCTGCTAGACTTATAGCAAGGCACACATCAGGTCTGGTACACAGCATCGCATACATGATAGAGCCTATGGCTGAAGCATAGGGAACATCTTTCATTTTCTCTCTATCTTCTGCAGTGGTCGGACATTGAGTCTTACTCAACTTCACACCTTGTAACACAGGCAATAACCCTTTTTTTGCTTGATCCATTTTGAACTTCTTCAAAACCTTGTCAAGGTATGTGCTTTGTGAAAGTCCAATTAAGCGTCTTGATCTATCTCTATAGATCTTAATGCCCAATATGTAAGCAGCTTCACCGAGGTCTTTCATTGAAAAACTCTTATTCAAGTATCCCTTTATGCTATCCAGAAATTCTATATCATTTCCAATCAATAATATGTCATCCACATATAATATCATAAATGCTACAGAGCTCCCACTCACTTTCTTGTAAATACAGGCTTCTCCAAAAGTCTGTACAAAACCAAATGCTTTGATCACACTATCAAAGCGTTTATTCCAACTCCGAGAGGCTTGCACCAGTCCATAAATGGATCGCTGGAGCTTGCACACTTTGTTAGCTACCTTTGGATCGACAAAACCTTCTGGTTGCATCATATACAACTCTTCTTCCGGAAATCCATTCAGGAATGCAGTTTTGACATCCATTTGCCAAATTTCATAATCATAAAATGCGACAATTGCTAACATGATTCAGACAGACTTAAGCATCGCTACGGGTGAGAAGGTCTCATCGTAGTCAATCCCTTGAACTTGTCGAAAATCTTTTGCAACAAGTCGAGCTTTGTAGACAGTAACATTACCGTCAGCGTCAGCCTTCTTCTTGAAGATCCATTTATTTTCAATTGCTTGCCGATCAACGGGCAAGTCAACCAAAGTCCACACTTTGTTCTCATACATGGATCCCATCTCAGATTTCATGGCTTCTAGCCATTTTGCGGAATCTGGGCTCACCATCGCTTCTTCATAGTTCGTAGGTTCATCTTGATCTAGTAGCATGACTTCCAGAACAGGATTACCGTACCACTCTGGTGCGGATCTTACTTTGGTTGATCTACGAGGTTCGGTAGTAATTTGATCTGAAGTTTCATGATCATTATCATTAGCTTCATCACTAATTGGTGTAGGTGTCACAGAAACCGGTTTCTGTGATGTACTACTTTCCAATAAGGGAGCAGGTACAGTTACCTCATCAAGTTCTACTTTTCTCCCACTCACTTCTTTCGAGAGAAACTCCTTCTCTAGAAAAACTCCGAATTTAGCAACAAAAGTCTTGCCTTCGGATCTGTGATAGAAGGTGTACCCAACAGTCTCCTTTGGGTATCCTATGAAGACACATTTCTCCGATTTGGGTTCGAGCTTATCAGGTTGAATCTTTTTCACATAAGTATCATAGCCCCAAACTTTCAGAAACGACAACTTTGGTTTCTTGCCAAACCACAGTTCATAAGGCGTCGTCTCAACGGATTTCGATGGTGTCCTATTTAACGTGAATGCAGCCGTCTCTAAAGCATAACCCCAAAACGATAACGGTAAATCAGTAAGAGACATCATAGAGCGCACCATATCTAATAAAGTACGATTATGATGTTCGGACACACCATTACGCTGTGGTGTTCCGGGTGGTGTGAGTCGTGAAACTATTCTGCATTGTTTCAAATGTAGACCAAACTCGTAACTCAAATATTCTCCTCCACGATCAGATCGTAGAAACTTTATTTTCTTGTTACGATGATTTTCAACTTCACTCTGAAATTCTTTGAACTTTTCAAATGTTTCAGACTTATGTTTCATTAAGTAGATATACCCATATCTGCTTAAATCATCTGTGAAGGTGAGAAAATAACGATATCCGCCACGAGCCTCAACATTCATTGGACCACATACATCTGTATGTATGATTTCCAACAAATCCGTTGCTCTCTCCATAGTACCGGAAAACGGCGTTTTAGTCATCTTACCTATGAGAACTACTAGGGAAAAGCCTATACACAGAATCTTACCAGCAGCGCGCTTTAAAATAAGGCGCTGCTGCTAAGTAGCAGTAGCGCGGGTTTTTAACCCTCGCTACTACTAAGTTGATAGCAGTAGCGCTGGTTTTTAACCCTCGCTACTACTAAGCGGTCTCTACCGTGCCTCCCGGGACATGCCATAGTAGTAGCGCGGGTTTTTAACCCTCGCTACTACTAAGCGGTCTCTACTGTGCCCCTGGGCCATGCCATAGTAGTAGCGAGCGCTACTACTAAGTTTTTACCCCTCGCTACTACTAAGAGGTCTCAACCGTGCCCCTCCGGGACATGCCATAGTAGTAGCGAGGGGTAAAATCCCTCGCTACTACTAAAGGTCCCATTTTGAAACTGTACCCCCCCCCCCGGTGGATCGCCTTTTCGGTTTTGTAAAAAGCAAAAGAAAATGATAAAAACTTCAAAAATTAAAATCCTTCGAGATGTAGTTATGTTACTACATCTACTAGTTAGGAAAATTTAAAAACTTAAATTTGGACATGTTTTGCAAAAAGTGTAGGGAAAATGTAAAACGGCTATAACTTTTGCATACGATGTTAGAAAAAAACATATAATATATCAAAATGTTTCAAAATTTAAAATCCTTTGAGATGTAGTTATGTTACTACGTCTACTAGTTAGGAAAATTTAAAAACTTAAATTTGGACATGTTTTGCAAAAAGTGTAGGGAAAATGTAAAACGACTATAACTTTTGCATACGATGTCAGAAAAAAAACATATAATATATCAAAATGTTCAACACAAAATTCCGCATACGATGGAGACCGCCTATGGCCTGTTTGCAAATTTTTAGAATCCTCAAATTCTAAAAGGACAAAAAGTTATGCTCAAATTTCAGTTTTTTTATTTTGGTCAAATCTAGTCAAACTGTGGTCAAACTACTTATTCAAGATGTATTAGTGTTACTAAATAATTATTCAAGAATATTAGTGTTACTAAATAATTATTTCAGTTTTTTGGAATTTTGGTCAAATTTGGTCAAACTGTGGTCAAACTCCTTATTCAAGAAATATTAGTGTTACTAAATAATTATTGTTTTTTAGAACAATAGTTTTAAACTCAAACAGCGAAATGTGTGACTTCATGCTCAAGCTAAACTCCCGAGGGTTAATAGGATTGACATCTTACTATTGTCAGGAAAACAACAAGTGCAGACTTGGAATCGAGATAGAATAGAACCCAGAAGTTAAGCGTGCTCAGGCTGGAGTAGTGAGAGGATGGGTGACCGTCCGGGAAGTTAGATGATTTGCAATGATGAGGGGTGATTAGAGATTAAATTGAGCAGCGGTGAGGGTGATTAGAGATTAGAGGTTCAAATAATTCAGAAATTTGAAAATTCGGGCAAAAAATTCGAAAAAAAATTCTGCTGGTTAGTAGTAGCGCGGGTTTTTACCCACGCTACTACTAACGGACGTAGTAGTAGTGCGGGTGGCACCCGCGCTGCTGCTATACGTTAGCTGTAGCGCCTTATTAGTAGCGCCGGCCCCCACACTGCTAATAGGCCCAAAACCCGCGCTACTGCTAGTAGTGGATGCACGGTTCGCAAGTATCAAGTGATTCATAATCAAGTGGTTCCAAAAGTCCATCAGTATGGAGTTTCTTCATGTGCTTTACACCGATATGAACTAAACGGCAGTGCCACAAATAAGTTGCACTATCATTATCAACTCTGCATCTTTTGATTTCAACATTATGAATATGTGTATCACTACTATCGAGATTCATCAAAAATAGACCACTCTTTAAGGGTGCATGACCATAAAAGATATTACTCATATAAATAGAACAACCATTATTCTCTAATTTAAATGAATAACTGTCTCGCATCAAACAAGATCCAGATATAATGTTCATGCTCAACGCTGGCACCAAATAACAATTATTTAGGTCTAATACTAATCCCGAAGGTAGATGTAGAGGTAGCGTGCCGACCGCGATCACATCGACTTTGGAACCATTTCCCACGCGCATCGTCACCTCGTCCTTAGCCAATCTTCGCTTAATCCGTAGCCCCTGTTTCGAGTTGTAAATGTTAGCAACAGAACCAATATCAAATACCCAGGTGCTACTGCGAGCATTAGTAAGGTACACATCAATAACATGTATATCACATATACCTTTGTTCACTTTGCCATCCTTCTTATCCGCCAAATACTTGGGGAAGTTCCGCTTCCAGTGACCAGTCTGCTTGCAGTAGAAGCACTTAGTCTCAGGCTTAGGTCCAGACTTGGGTTTCTTCTCCTGAGCAGCAACTTGTTTGTTGTTCTTCTTGAAGTTCCATTTCTTCTTCCCTTTGCCCTTTTTCTTGAAACTGGTGGTCTTATTGACAATCAACACTTGATGCTCCTTCTTGATTTCTACCTCCGCGGCTTTTAGCATCGCAAAGAGCTCAGGAATAGTTTTATTCATCCCTTACATATTATAGTTCATCACGAAGCTTTTGTAGCTTGGTGGCAGTGATTGAAGAACTCTGTCAATGACACTATCAACAGGAAGATTAACCCCCAGTTGAGTCAAGTGATTATGATACCCAGACATTTTGAGTATATGTTCACTGACAGAACTATTCTCCTCCATCTTGCAGCTATAGAACTTATTGGAGACTTCATATCTCTCAATCCGGGCATTTGCTTGAAGTATTAACTTCAACTCCTGGAACATCTCATATGCTCCATGACGTTCAAAACATCGTTGAAGACCCGGTTCTAAGCCGTAAAGCATGGCACACTGAACTATCGAGTAGTCATCAGCTTTGCTCTGCCAGACATTCATAACATCTGGTGTTGCTCCTGCAGGAGGCTTGGCACTTAGCGGTGCTTCTAGGACGTAATTCTTCTATGCAGCAATGAGGATAATCCTCAAGTTACGGACCCAGTCCGTATAATTGCTACCATCAGCTTTCAACTTTGCTTTCTCAAGGAACGCATTAAAATTCAACGGAACAACAGCATGAGCCATCTATCTACAATCAAACATAGACAAGCAAGATACTATCAGCTACTAAGTTCATGATAAATTTAAGTTTAATTAATCATATTACTTACGAAGTCCCACTTAGAAAGATATCCCTCCAATCCTCTAAGTGATCATGTGATCCAAATCAACTAAACCATGTCCGATCATCACGTGAGATGGAGTAGTATCAATGGTGAACATCAATATGTTGATCATATCTACTATATGATTCACGCTCGACCTTTCGGTCTCCGTGTTTCGAGGCCATATCTGTTATATGCTAGGCTCGTCAAGTTAAACCTGAGTATTCCGCGTGTGTAACTTTTTTGCACCCGTTGTATTTGAACGTAGAGCCTATCACACCCGATCATCACGTGGTGTCTCAGCACGAAGAACTTTCGCAATGGTGCATACTCAGGGAGAACACTTATACTTTGATAATTTAGTAAGGGATCATCTTATAATGCTATCGTCAATCAAAGCAAGATAAGATGCATAAAAGATAAACATCACATGCAATCAATATAAGTGATATGATATGGCCATCATCATCTTGTGCTTGTGATCTCCATCTCCGAAGCACCTTCATGATCACCATCGTCACCGGCGCGACACCTTGATCACCATCGTAGCATCGTTGTCGTCTCGCCAATCTTATGCTTCCACGACTATCGCTACCGCTTAGTGATAAAGTAAAGCATTACAGCGCAATTGCATTGCATACAATAAAGCGACAACCATATGGCTCCTGCGAGTTGCCGATAACTCGGTTACAAAACATGATCATCTCATACAATAAAATTTAGCATCATGTCTTGACCATATCACATCACAACATGCCCTACAAAAACAAGTTAGACGTCCTCTACTTTGTTGTTGCAAGTTTTACGTGGCTGCTACGGGCTTAGCAAGAACCGTTCTTACCTACGCATCAAAACCACAACGATAGTTTGTCAAGTTGGTGTTGTTTTAACCTTCGCAAGGACCGGGCGTAGCCACACTTGGTTCAACTAAAGTTGGAGAAACTGACACCCGCCAGCCACTTGTGTGCAAAGCACGTCGGTAGAACCAGTCTCGCGTAAGCGTACGCGTAATGTTGGTCCGGGCCGCTTCATCCAACAATACCGCCGAACCAAAGTATGACATGCTGGTAAGCATTATGACTTATATCTCCCACAACTCACTTGTGTTCTACTCGTGCACAACATCAACGCATAAAACCTAGGCTCTGATACCACTGTTGGGGAACGTAGTAATTTCAAAAAAATTCCTACGCACACACAAGATCATGGTGATGCATAGCAACGAGAGGGGAGAGTGTTGTCTACGTACCCTCGTAGACCGGCAACAAAAGCGTTGACACAACGTAGAGGAAGTAGTCGTACGTCTTCCTGATCCAACCGATCCAAGTACCGAACGTACGGCACCTCCGAGTTCTGCACAAGTTCAACTCGGTGACGTCCCTCGGGCTCCGATCCAGCAAAACGTTGAGGGAGAGTTTCGTCAGCACGGCGGCGTGATGACGGTGATGATGTTCTACCGACGCAGGGCTTCGCCTAAGCACCACTATGATATGACCGAGGTGGAATATGGTGGAAGGGGGCACCGCACACAATTAAGGAACGATCACGAGGATCAACTTGTGTGTCACGGGGTGCCCCCTTGCCTCAGTATATAAAGGAGGGAGAGGGGGAGGTGCGGCCGGCCCTATGGGTGCGCCTGGAGGAGTCCTACTCCAACGGGAGTAGGACTCCCCCCTCTTGCCTTGTTGGAAAAGGAAGGAGGAAGGGAGAAAGAGGAAAGGGGGGCGCCGCCCCCCCTTTCCTTGTCCTATTCGGACTAGGGGGGAGGGGGCGCGCGGCCTGCCCTGGCCGGCCCTCCTGTTCTCCCTTATGGCCCATCACTACAAGGGAAAACCTTATACACAGAATCTTAGCAGCAGCGCGGTCTAAAAACAGACGCTACTGCTAATTAGCAGCAACGAGCTTTAGAAAAGAGCGCTGCTAATGACTGAGTAGCAGTAGCGCTCTAGGTGAAAAGAGCGCTACTACTATAATTGCCATGGTGTTGCCTCCAGGAAAGATATAGTAGTAGCGCCCTTCCCGTGGACGCGCTACTGCTAAAGAACTTAGTAGCAGCGGTTTTGCTCAAAACTCGCTGCTGCTAAGTATGACCGCAACTAATTAAGTTTAGTCCCATACTGCTAAGCGAACAAGGTGTTTACCACCTTAAATATGTTGCTTCTCAACCTATCTCGAGCACTTGGTCTTCATTGAACTATATGTGTATGATTTGTGGTTGCAATATGAATCCTCGCCTGTACCTATACAGGTACAGTGAGGATTCATGTTGACTGTTTAGATTATACACAAAAAGATCAATGATGACCAATGTATATTTTTGATGTTTTTACTAAACAAAAGAAATAACTGCTTCCATTAGCAGTAGCGGTTTTCCCCAAAACGCGATGTAGATAAGTTAGCTATAAAGCGTCTTCTATACGTGCGCTACTGCTAGTTCGAGTTAACCACCCCCCGCATCAAAATTTCGCTAGGTCCTCCTTTCCCCCCCACCGGCCTGTTCCCCTACTCCCTGTCGCCGCCGCCCGAGTCCGAGCGCGCCTGCGCCCTCACCGCCGCCGCCGCCGCCCGCCCTCAACCTCACCGCCGCCGCTCTCGACCACACTGTCGCCGCCCTCGACCTCACCGCCACCGCCCTCGACCGAGCTC
>NC_041390.1:4525792-4528319 GCF_002162155.2 Triticum dicoccoides | reverse complement strand
CAAGCCCGCCCTCGCCGCCCCTCCACCGCCGAGCACCTCCCCGCCACCGTCTCTCCCTCTGTAAGCCCCCACCCCTCCCCAACCCCCTCTCTCGTTGCTTAGTTAGTAGATGATTTTAGTAGTAGTGGATGCTAATTTGGGGTTCATAGATAATGATTTTTAGAAGTAGTGGATATGAATTACTAGTAGTGATGGTAAACTAGTTGTATAATTAGCAGTAGTACATGTTAATTAGTAGTAGATGTAGTAGTTAGATGTTAATTAGTAGTAGTAGATGTGCTAGTTTCTTTCTATTTATAGTAAGTTTATATTTAGTAAGAACTAGTTGAATTAATAGAACTAGTTTAGTTTTAGTTGAACTAGTTAAGTTTTAGTTGAACTACTATAGTAAGTAAATTAATAACTAGTTGAACTACTTCATTTTTAGAAAGAACTAGTTTTTTTCTTTTTATACTAAGTTTATATTTAGTAAGAACTAGTTGAATTAATAGAACTAGTTGAACATGCCATATTTGGTGTTATTTTTTAGTTTAAGCAATTATTTCATGTTTTGGTTACACCTCCAAGTGGCCTATGTTTTGCCGGAGTGTTGATTAATTTCTGTTCCGGCAAATTTCAGGCGCTCGATATGTCCTTTTTTAGCAAAGGTCATGCCGGATTTTTCCGTGAATTCTGGCATGACTTGTGCTACAATATGTACAAGTTTAATCTTTGAATTATGAACGTAGGAAATGTCGTACTCGGACGACGATAGTCTCCCGGGGGAGTGCAGTTATTGCCACGATAATCGAGGTATGTGCGACAGGTTCGTTCAGCTGGATGAAGATCGGCGCTTCAGCATTAAGCTCGAGGATACCTTCAATGTTGAAATGGTACGCAACAACGACAAGTGTTTTTTTCGTAATTAAGCATGACTTCAACTATTTCAACGTCTAATTTTCATATTTTACAATTCGACTAGCTTATCTCATGCCATGCAAGACGCTATGTCTTGGAGAGGATGGGTTTTGAAGACCATGAAAATTTTCAAACAAAGAAAATACACCTAAGGACCCATCATGATATCGATTTTGAAGTAAATCTGTACAATTCTCAGAGCGTAACCCATTTTGGTTGCCAAAATTGGGAAGCACTTTGCAAAATGTATGGTTTTTATGAGGGTATGATTGTCAGCATGGATCTTGGTGATCCTGACATCGAGCAAGACAATATGGACATTTGGGTCCTTGTTGATACGCTTCCGATTCTACCGCAATGTGAGTTTCTCAAACATAGTTATTAACTAATTTATATTGTTTATTTCAAAATAGTTGACAGCTTATTTCCATTGACAGCTTATTTTGAATCTTCAAAGAATGTGCAGAAGATGGTAGACAAAACCCACTACATTGATGGCTCCGAATTAACTTATAAGGAGAAAAATCATCTGATTGCTTATTGTACTTTTTTTGAGAATTACAATACCTATTATCGAACTCCTCCAAATTATGGTGAATACGTGCCACTAGTGCACGTGTTGAACCACGATAACTTCTATGGAGATACCCTGGTAAGATATTTTACTATTATGACATCCGTGCATCTTTTGCATACTTCTAAAACTAGTACATCATTGCTAACTACGAAGTTATTACTATGTTTTTCAACAGAAAATCCCGATGGATTGTGTGCCTCATCTGATGTATTACAATGGTCGCCTTGAAGTTCTGAACCTACAGCCAGGTCATCCTACGGATCTCACCTATGCATATCGAATTTCTGAAACCGGTGAACACATGCTAATCAAAGAGTGGAAAAAATGTTTGGACATTCGTAAGGAGGTTCTTGGAAACAACATTAAGCGAGAGGCAAGAATTGGAGACAAGATAATCTGCATTCTCCATAATGGAGAGCGAGGGGCTATCTTGTTTTTTGCTATTTCAACTTGGAGAATATAGTAGGTCCTAAGAGAATGTAGTAGGTCCTATGAGGTACAATATGTTTATTATGTGATACAATGTGTTAGAGTTGAAGATGTGAGGAGTACTTGTGATTACGACTAGTGACCAATGATATGATGATGATGATGATGATAAGTTGTTAATGATATGATGATGATGATGATGATGATATTTATTATATCATTGGGTGAAAGAACCGCGGATTAGTTTCAAGTGGATGTCCGTCCACTTGAAACTAGTCCACACGGTTCTTTCACCCTGTGATGAAATAACTCATTATGATGTAAAAACAATTTGTAAATTCCTGTTGTATGAAAATTTGTGTAAAGGTGTACGAATACAACATGAAATAAAAAAGAAATAAAATACGAAATAATAGTAGCAGCGCGGGCAGAGAGAAGCGCTACTACTAATTACCAGCAGCGCTCCTCCTGGAACTCGCTGCTACTAAGTCGATTTAGCCGTAGCGTGGGTGGAGGCACGCTACTGCTATTCGTTAGCTGTAGCGCCTTATCAGTAGCGCACCACCCCGCGCTACTGATAGGTCTAAAACCCGCGCTGCTGCTAGCCTTTTCCCTAGTAGTGCA
>NC_041390.1:4514349-4525428 GCF_002162155.2 Triticum dicoccoides | reverse complement strand
TACTCCGGTAAAATCCCGATTTCACCCGGAACGTTTCCGATATCCAAATATAAGCTTCCAATATATCAATCTTTATGTCTCGACCATTTCGAGACTCCTCGTCATGTTTGTGATCACATCCGGGACTCCGAACAACCTTCGGCACTTATTATTGCCTCTAGGGCATATTTCCTTCACAAGCACCATGTCATGGACACGACAACCATCTCGGCCATCCACACCATCAACACGATCTATATCACGCTCTTGTTTACAATCTTATTGAAATAGATATCGCCCAGTTCAAATGACCATAACCCTTCTCTATATGGTATAAATCCTTCGGCGACCCGCCTCCATATGAGTTATATTTTATCAATAAAGTAATCGTCATGAAACACACTAAGCTACAATAAACAGGTCTTTAGATTGGAACATAGATCATAATAGCTAAAAGATAATATATTTCTTGTGTTATGAACACTGTCATTGTCTTCATGCCCAAAACCAATGGCGTCATATACCTTAGACCAGTCCTCGCCGTGTTTACCAACAAGCAAGCTAGCCACCGTAGTGATAGCTAATGGCACAACATCACATTTCCTTAACAACTTTGTAGTCACTTCAGAGGGTCCTTCACTACCACATGTTCTTGTATAGAACAACATTTTGGAGTAATCGTCATAAAGTGGTTTCATGTGGTAAATACCACCAGCTTTTGTTGCAACATCAACAATACGGGTAGTTATGATTAGTCTACTTTCTAGATGACTATCCATGAAAGCACACTTAATCATATCCCATGTTTGTGTATCCCGTATGTCATCGATAACAATAAAGTACCTATTTACACAAGAAGGAAAATTCTTTAATTGGCAAAAACTATCTAATACACTACACACTAGAAAAAGAAGCACCACAATGCACCAGAAAAAAATGTTTACGCTAAAAGAATAGATAAGATAAAATATATCTCAAAAAAACATTGTTGTGATGTAGTTGGTCTTCATTTACCATTTTTCAACATGGTTATATTCTACTCCCTCCATTACATAATTCCTGCCATGGTTTTAGTTCTCCCTCTGTTCCATAATTCTCAAGAAGTATTATGGAACGGAGGCAGTACATAAATGGACAGGTATTCATTAGTAGCAGAACTAGAGATAATTCACTACCTAAGTACATGCATGTAGCCAATTACATAGTGTGATTTTTGGTAAAAATCCAAAACTTAGCAAAATAAAAGAGGTGACACATATATTCTAATGGCTACATCAATTCGTTTTTCAAAGGTGTGTATTGATAGCTTGGCATATGAAGAAAAATTGCCGGGTTTATGGAGCCAATACCAAAAGAAATGATTTATTATTCTATTCAAACACAGCTTCCCAATACACATGATTAACTTAGAGGGGACGTCTGCACAAGTTGACGATCAAGGATAAATCACTGGTGTGATCTAGGTGTATTTCTTTTGTTTTTGCTTTTTGTTTGACAAAGTGCGCTCGCCAAATGTAAATCAAAATTGTTGTGTCGAATACGATGTGAGAACTAATGGCAAACGTTGTGTATAGATCTGAGATTAGAAGTTGAAAATTTTCATTAAGAGGACATATATTTCCTTTTTTTACTGTAGGGGGGCATACGTGACATAAAGAAGTTATTCATAGCATATGGGGAGTCTAGTGCATACCTCTTGCCTGCAAGGAATTTTCACAGTTGGTTGATCAACTACCTTTCATCCATTGTTGATGCATCTCTGTACAACTCCATGTCAAGTTCAAGGAGGATGTCCCTCAGAACTTTATTTGTGTCTGGCTTCTGACTCACTGGAACAAAAGCGTGACACGGGTAAGTTTGGTTGAGATTATCATACAATGATTTTGCAAGGGTTGTCTTGCCCAATCCTCCAATTCCAACATGGCGACAATCATGAGATTTTTTCCAGGAATGTCGACCCCCGGCCCTCTGACAAGACCTTCACTAGCTCACCAATTGCCTCATCAATACCGACAAGATCAGATGCTTTATTGTATAGAGCCAAGATGCAAGGGTCGTGTGTAGATGTAGCAGGAATTGCAACAATATCGTCGATCTTGTACTTGTCGTGCCGTTCCTTGATCTTCCTAACTTGGCTCTCAATGTTTTTGATGTCATTGGCTATTTCATGATCTTCCTAACATGCTCCTGTTTTTTCTTCAAATGTTTCTGTTTTCATTTACTGCTGATGGGGACGGGTTCCCCGTGGGTTTTGAAAACCCGGCGGGTTTAGGGGATGGGCAAAAATTTAACCCCGCGCACGTTGATGGGGACGGGGATGGGTTTGCGATTTTTACTCGTGGGGATGGGTTTGGGCAAGCAAAACCCGGTGGGTTTCATCCCCGTTGCCATCTTGAGGTGTGCCTTGAACTTGTTGAACTCGTTGCGGGCCTTCTTCAATAAGTGCTTGATTTTGGGCTTGGTTGGCTCAATACCATGGACGCGTGTGGCAAAGTAGTCAAGGTTGTCCTCGATGGCATAGGACAACTCCCTGACCTCATTTGCCCAAATGTTGACTTGTGTGTCATGTTCATCCAAATGTATGCTGGATACCTTGATAAGGGCAGCTTCCATGCTCTCGAGCTCAGCCTTGAGTTCTCTGATCCCATTCTTCACACTATCCTTGAGCTTGTACTCATCCATGAGCATCTCGCACTCCTGGGGAGGGGGGTGCCCATGGCCCCCGTGGCAAACTCCATGCTCGACTCTCACTTTCTTCTCTATCTTTTGCTAATAGCTAAAGCTTCTTTCTCCTTTAATTTTTTTTCCTTGCTTTATCGAGAAGCTCTCTTTTGCTTGGCATGGGTATGCTGCTGTAGCATGTACCTATATATAGACCATAGTAGCTGGCTAGGCAGGTTGATATTAGTGATGTCATACCCGCACAAAGAAATTATTAGTGATGTCGAAGATGAGTGTCACCCACCAGCATTTGGATGGTGCGGGGCTAGTACCGAGCGGCAAGGACACGCTACTGCATGAAGTAAATTAAACGACGATTTGAAGAGACCCCGTCGTCTTTCGAAGTTTAAAATTGGTGTCACCAAACGCAAGTTGTAGCATTAAGTACTCCAAAGTCCAAAGCACGCTTGTTTTTTTTTCTCTAGCCTGTTACCACCTACAAACAAGATTACTATTTGTTTAGTTAATTATTAGACACTAGGTGTATTTGGGAGTCACGGTGTACCTACCAGAGCGCTGACTCAGATTGGACACTACAAGAAAATCACATGTTGCTATGTGGCCAACATTAATCCGAGTGCAGAAACACGCGCACTCGACTTACATCCACATAAGGCGAGTTTGGAATGGAAAACGCATGAAAAAGAAAAGAGGATCGGTGTACGTCCACATAAGCCGAGCTAGTCAAAAAAAAAAAACGTTCTTGGCTTATGTACAAAACTGAAAGCCACTCGGCTTACTGTTAGCGCTCGGCAACGGTCGTTGCCATGTGGCGATCACCGAGGCTGCAGATGGCGGATTGGGGTCGCAGCGTACGTACCAAAATGCTGAGTCAGATTGGGGTGGCCTCTCCACAATACACGAACGAGGGTGTGAACCAAACAACTCACTAAATCATATAGAGTATGGTTACTTCAACGATAATGAAAACATGTGACGAACCGACCACCACACCTAGTGACGATGAGATTTCATTTGTTATCTGCCACTTGTATGTTGTGCTACATACGTGTATGACAGAGGCCTACAAAGAACCACGCGTGCATGGTTACGTGATGGATATCTCAATAATGTGCTAATAGATAACAAAAAAATCTAACCAATAAGGCGGCATCAGAAATAGTATGTTCTCAAAACATGGCATCACTATGGCGTCACTATGTATGTGTTTTCAGCTGGGGAGTTACCACCTACTGCTACAAATATTCAAAACTGCATAATTGAACAGAACAAGATTGCATTTATTAAATTGTATTTCTTTATAGTTAATTGGACAGTAGCAGTATATGTTTGGGGGTCTCGATCCTCAACGACGTTTGTACAAAAACGCTGAGTCGGATTGGTGTGACCTCTCCGGCATACTCTGCCAATCAATCGATCAATTAGATTGGTTGAGTTATTTTTATGACCAATCTCCGGTCGTCAAGTTTGGGCAGATATTAGAAATGCACACACACTAACTAATTGAGGGTGTGCACGAAAAGACTCACCAAATCAATAGACTATGGTTACTTGATCGATGATTAAACCTTGTACCAAGCCAAGAGCATACCTAGCCATGATAAGATTGCATTCTTTAACTGCCACTTGATTGCTGCACTACATGCGCGCACGACAGGGGCTGGCCAACAACCACAGAAGCATATGCTTAGATAATAGATCGACCAATGATCTGCAAAAATAAAAAGAGAGAAGAGGTTAATTACGAAAGGTAGCAAAAAAAAAAAAGTTACACGCACACGTCATAGACGATTCTAGGGGTACATAATCACTGTTTGGAGGCTGTGAATATGCTGACGAGTGATGGGAGTAACTTGTCAAAGTACTCATTTATCATCTGGAAGATCAAGCAAAGTATGCGGGAAAGAGACTCTTCTATTACTCATATTTGTCATAATGGCAACTGTGCTAGCCATGCTATGGCTAACTTTCGTAGAGCTCAGGGACCAACCATGGTTTATCTTGGATCGGGTCCACATGACGTCGTGAACATTGTCATGCATGATTGTAATCCCTAATCTTGTGTAATAAAAGAGTTTATTTGGAGAGAAAAAACTCATGCTGTGTATGCATTAGAGTTGCAAGATGTCTGGCGTTGTCTATTACGATGATTGTCGGCAAGGGCGAACGCAGAATAGCAAACAAAACGATGATGTGCGTGACTTCGTGCAAGTATTTAGTTTTTTAGGGGGTGTGCACATGTTTTCATGCCCACAATGGTCAGCTTACTGCATTTTGGCCAGCTAATGCCCAAACCGTATTCGGTGCCTATAGCACCGTTTTTAAGCGTTTTCGCCATGTTGTGCATATTCTCCTTCCGTAAGATTTACCTGGGACGGCCCGTTAAACGTCTTTCGAACAAAAGCTCTATTCCGGTTTTGGGAAGCTTGAGGCCAGTTTTGGGAAGCTTTTGGAAGCTTCCGGTCGGCGTTTTTCTGCCCCTTTTTCTATATGGGTTTTGTTCGGTTTGTTTTTCTCCCTTTCTGCGTTCATTTTTTGTTTTTGTTTTTAGTTCAACCTTTTTAATTTTTTTCAAATACTTGCCAATGTTTTAAAAAAAACTCTGAAGCTTCCTTAGCTTTGTGGGTTTTTTTTTGCAATTTTGCAATTTCAAAGTTGTTAACTTTTTCTCAAATAAAAAATTCATGAACTTTTCCCAACTTTGTGATGTTTCCCCATAATTATTTGTAAAAAATCTAATTCATGAATATTTTTCTCAAATTGCATGATTTTTTAAACATGATTTTTTAATGAACTTTTCCAAATTCATAAACTTTTTCAAATTCATGAACATTTTCAAATTGGGAAACTTTAGGAATCTTGTGATTTTTTCTTCAAATTTAAGAAGTCCAGATTCATGATTTGTTTTTGAAAGTCAATGGTCAACTTGGTTACATGTCAATTGGTCAAAAAAAATTGAGGCAAGTGAGCGCAAGTTCTGTTCCGGGCACTACAACCGGTAATTACGAGCTATCCAGCTAGTGTTGTACAATTTTTTTTAGAAGACTAGTGTTGTATAGATGTGTTACAGCTTTTACTTAAGAGAGGTGGATGGTCTGTAGCTGTTTACAAATCTCCTATTCATTCCACGTATATACACCCGTCGCAAATGGGCTGCGCATGTTATCTAGTTTTTTTCGACTGTGTTGCCGTTTATCTTGTTGGTTTTTCTATTTCTGAAAAACAAAATTGAACGAAGAAATGTTCACAATTTTTCTAAAAATAAAAATTTAGAATATGTTCATGAATTTTCAAAATATAAATATATTATACAAAGTATTCACAACAACTAAAAAAGGATTGCGAATTTTTGAAAAATGTACATGTATTTTTCGATAATTTCCATGAATTTTTCAGAAATATGTTCATTGAAAATATGCTTGTGAATTTATGAAAATGTTCATAAAAAATTGAGACATTTTTTCCTTTGGGGGAGCTAAACTTGTAATGATTTGACACCTATCTAGCATGATTATCACATGGCTTGATTTTCCAGACTCCGGAGAACGCATGCTCTTGGTAGAGTAGTCATAAATATATATCTTTTCCATCCAATGGAAAAATAGACATAAGTCTATAATGGTTAATGAGTCTGTCCCACCTCCACCCAGAAACACACAAGATAAAGTATCAAAAGTTTATCTCATTTTATAATGGTATTATGCTTCATTACGCATATTGATGAAGATGCCACAACCACAAGAAATTAATTGTAGTTAACAGTGACTGAAACCGAGCAAGCATAGTGTTGGTCTTATCGCAGGTCTCGTCGTAGCAACTAAATTAAGTTGGTCGAAAAGGACTATGCCAAACAAACGATAAAATCAGGGATATATTGCCATGGCAAATTACACCTTAACTTGTGGACAATGTTCCCCTGTAGTTGTACTCCTAACTCCAGTCACAAGAATGTATGTATTTTCATCTTCCGTCCTAATCAGTTACGCCCCCGATAAGGATGGTCCCAAAATTAAACATGTAGTAGATTTTTCTGTTTCTACCGGTCATAATTTCTGTCATGACACTAGTTACCTCGTTTGGTCGATTTCCACTCAGAATGTTTAAGAAATCTTTGCACATTTCGTTGTTACCGCAAGCCATCTCGTCTGACCCACTTTTTTAATGGAACATCCATCTTATTTTTCATATATTATATACTGTTAGTATTCCTTTCGAAGTACTGTAATTTTAAAAGTTCAACTCGCAGGAGTGAATTTAGCACCAACTGCAGGGTAAATTTTCAAGGACTCAACAGCAGGGACAGGCAGTAGGTGGTTAAATCTAAAAGATACAGGGCTTAGATGCCATGTTACCATTATGAAAGGAACTAATTTGTAACCAGCCATATTTGGGTATGTGAGGGCCGATCTGAGTGTCACAGGCGAGCTTGTCTAGGTAGGAATAGATTGGATAGAGCTTGTAGATAAATGGGGTAAGAACGCAGAGAAGGTTGGAAAATACTATACATTTTCTTTCATATTCGATGACACACAAGTTACGTAACACTTGTTTTAAATACTGCAGGCCGCACTTTGCGGTATGGGCCCACACACTCAACTATTGTAGAGTTGAGGATTCATTCCATTGGCCCAAGAACTTCGAAGGGGTATCTAGGTGTGGGAGCATGCACCTTGCTGGCCACACAATTGCTTCGCGATTTGTATTCTGGTTTATGCAGTTAGTCCTTAATTGAAGTACAAGGTGTCCATGTATCTTGGCAGTTCTTGGCGGCTCAACCCATTCGTCCTCATATTTTTTTTCTTTTGAGTTCCAAATTTAAATCTATTACATCTTTTGAACAAGAAATCGAATTTATGTTTCATTTCCATATTCCTATTCGTTGCGGTGAGTTCGTTGAAAGAAGACCATTTCGAACACGTTTCGATAAGTTTTAAAAACATCATCAAGTTTCAACTATTAAAACTTGATAATCATAATATTATTATTGTTTTACCAAGTTTTACCAAGATCCCTTTTTTAGTGTTTAGGGTTTATGTTTTAGTATTTGAATGTTGACAAATTTTCATTTGTTTTATCAAATTTTAGTAGTTGAAACTTGATTTAATAAAAATATATAATAGTATCAATTTGAAAGGTATAAATAGAAAGTCAAATCTTAAAGTTAAATTGGACATTTGGTTCAAAAGATATAATAGATTCAAATTTGAAAGTCAAAAGGAAAAGCGTGTGAAGTGGGATAGGTGCAGCTGCCAAAAGCTACCATGCACGGACCCTATCAAATTAATTGAGGATCAAACCACATGCAAAGACCAAACCAATTTCCAAACAGCGAAGCAATCAGACGACCCACAATTTACTTGGCCCCGCCTCTGCATGCCACAATTCCTCTCCTCCATTGGATGTAGACATGTAAAAGGCAGGGGCGTGACAATTTATTTTTTAAAGTACAACTTGCATAGAAGCCATGGGAAAGTCAGCCATTGTGTGAACGGTTTAGCTGATGGATGGGTAATATTTGAACACACTAGTGTCTCTCAAGTGTTCATTCAATGTTAATGCCTCATGTTTCTAAGAAATCTCGCGCCTAAAGGATCTCCAAGTAAAAACTTCAACAGGGCGCACCCATTTGTCCGTGGACGCATCCGAATGTGTTCGTTAATCCAAACCTAACTTAATTTATGTAAACTAATCTAAACTAAACCTAGCGCACAAACCGGATGGTCACCTGGTAGTCATGGCCTCCGAGGCCATCAGCGGTGTCGCGATCGTTGGTTCCGTCGTCATCACCGTTGTTGCATTAGCCACCCCAGCTGTCGTGGCATACATCCCCAACTGTGGCATCGCGCTCGGAGCGCAACCTTTCATCATCCGCCTTGCGCTGGTCCTCCTTGTTCTTGAGGCGGGCATCACACTCTAACTTAATAATGGCGCGCTGGAGGAGCTCCTTATTAAGCTGGTGCCGGCGCCTAGTATTGGGCTCCTTGGTTTTTTCCGACCCGGGCAACACGTAGGCTGTGGGGGGCGTCGGATCAATGAGCATATGTGGCGGCATGACACGCTTGTTCGCATAGGCCGCCGGGCACATGCTCGGCAATCCTCCGTTTCTTGGAGCTGTCACGAGCCCTATGACGAAGGTGATGACCTATCAAGACAGTACTCAAGACGGGTTCACGACGGCGGAGGGGACGTTGCCTGCTCCAGCTTGAAGGGGCATGGCGGAGGGGGGAGTCACCCACTCAAGGTTGAAGGTACGTGCAAGCTAACGGCACATTTTTAGTTGTGCTCAGCTTAGCCGAAATACCGAGGATCCACTTTATGTCGTGGGCTTTATTCAGGGTACTCAGCTTAGAGGTGTATAAGCCAAGTAGCTGACAAATACACCCTTCATCCAGAATTACTTACGTGGAAATGGATGTATCAAGACGTATTTTATTTCGATATACATCTATTTTTACCCATTTTTGCAAGAAGTAATTTAGGACGGAGGGAGTAACACTCAGTGTACATCGAAACACATGGCTACATATGTTTTTCCCGTAGTGGTTGTAATGTGGCTCCACGATGAGATGCCATAACATGTGTGACGTTACGTGATGTGGGATTTATATATTTTTTCCCTTTTTAAGATAAGATGTGAGGATACCACTTGTCTGTGTGTCAACAGCAGTTCATATCGCAGGACCCACACAACAAAGAGAGAGGATGTAATAAGCTAATATTGACATTATGTTCTGTAGATTTATGGGTGAGCTAAGCAGAAATTCCTACTACACGGTTTTGCCTTGACGCTCAAAGTCAACTTCCTTCAAGGTTTGCATATGTACTCTGCATTCCATGTTTGCTCGTCTACAAAACGTCCTTTCGGTTCAGGGCTTCAGGGCCGTACTTATTGTTGACCTTATCTCAATTCATATTTTGAGAAACTTTGTTAGTACTCAGGTGATTAATGCATCTTAACAAAACCATATTTCTTCTTAATTAGGCACACAGTTATTTCAGACACCACAGGAGGCACTCATAAGAAGATTTAAATATCATCGATAACATGGTCTTGAGCATCTGATATTTTAATGAGGGATCATCTTGATATTTTAATGAGAAATCATCTTATTTATACTACCATCGTTCTAAACAAATAAGATGTAAAAACATGATAAACATCACATGCAATCAAACAGTGATATGATATGGCCAATATCATTTTGCTCCTTTTGATCTCCATCTTCGGGGCGTCATGATCATCATCGTCACCGGCATGACACCATGATCTCCATCATCGTGTCTTCACGAAGTTGTCTCGCCAACTATTACTTCTACTACTATGGCTAACGGTTTAGCAATAAAGTAAAGTAATTACATGACGTTTATGTTGACACGCAAGGCATAAATAAATTAAGACAACACCTATGGCTCCTGCCGGTTGTCATACTCATCGACATGCAAGTTGTGATTCCTATTACAAGAACATGATCGATCTCATACATCACATATATCATTTATCACATCATTTTGGCCATATCACATCACACGCCATATGCTGCAAAAACAAGTTACACGTCATCTAATTGTTGTTGCAAATTTTTACGTGGCTGCTATAGGTTTCTTAACAAGAACGCTTCTTACCTACGCCAAAACCACAACGTGATATGACAATTTTTATTTACCCTTCATAAGGACTCTTTTCATCGAATCCGATCCGACTAAAGTGAGAGAGACAGACACCCGCTAGTCACCTGTAATACCCCCGGTGTCATGCTACAGTAATTCTCTGTGATTAAAGCTGGTCGTTTTGCTAAACAATGCTTGATCACCTATGATTCAAATATCGTTTGAAATTTCCACTTTGAAATGGAATTCAAATTTGCAAGTGAGATATGGAGTTGCACCAAAGTTGCTGTAATATAGTTCATCATTTAGCTGAAATTCCATTACATTTAATTGTTAATGAAAACAACATCACCTAAGCGCTAAAATGGACTGTAGCAATTATTGCAATGCAATATCAGCATTTTTAAGTGCTATCTTATTTGTGAAAAATGAAAATGGATTCCTCTAGCCTCCAAACATTTTGCGGCACTGCCTAAAAATGCACACTATTTAATAGGCTAAGCCCCACATTTTTCACAGCTCTTGTGGTTATCCTAAATAATCATTTTCTATCTCTGTTTTTAAATAAAGAGGAAACAGGAAATAAAAAAAGGAGAAAAGAGAAAGGGCCACCCCCACTGGGCCAACCGACCGAGCTGGCCACTAGGCCACGCCGGCCCGCACCGTCGCCCAGCCGGTCCACCCCGCTCCCACCTTATCCCCCCACCCGACAGAAACCCTAACCGCTACCCTCCCCCCCACTCCCCTCGATCCCCCATGTCTCTCATTCCTTCTCCCCCTCACCCTGATCCAGAGCGGGGGCAGCGACAC
>NC_041390.1:4510634-4513794 GCF_002162155.2 Triticum dicoccoides | reverse complement strand
GGCCGTCGCCGCCTGACCGCGCGCCTGCCGCACCGGATTGCGCTCTGCCCTGGTTCGCCACGTCGCCACACGCGCCTCACCTCTGACCATGAGCACTCGCCGTCCGCCCAAGCGCTCGCATCTGTCACCGCTCCGTGTGCCACCGCCGCGCTCGGTCGTCGCCAGCGAGCATGCACGCACGCGCGCGAGCGTTTGAGCCGGCCCCTGGCCACTAACTCGTGGGCCCCGCATGTTTAACCTCTAACCCCCCACCCCCCCACTAAACCTCACTGACGTCGGGCCCCGCTGGCACTAATAGCGCTGCTAAAAATAATAACCCTAATATCTGACTAGAGTATGACCGGCGGGCCCCGGCCTTTTAAATTAATAAAATATGTTAGTTAAATTAGATTAACTCTGAGTCACTTACGTGTGGCACCCGCAGCACTGTTCATTCGGATAAGGTTGACTGGGTCCGCTACTCACTCAGAAGTGGGGCCCCTCTGTCAGCCACACTTACATATCTCCGGGTACACTCTCTGTGTACCCATAGAAATTACACATGATATATTTTCGAATTAATATAAATTTAGTAAATTTCAGGAATTGTTTAAACTTAAAAAATTAATAGAAATTAATCCGTAGCTCGGATGAAAAAGTTATATACATGAAAGTTGCTCAGAACGACGAGACGAATCGGAATACGTGCTTTGTTCTTCCACCACGCATCCCTAGCATAGCGAACATGCAACTTTCCCCTCTGTTTCATTTGTCTGAAAAATGTCAAACTTCGGGAAAACATTCCCGGATGTTCTCGCCCTTCGCCGGTATCGTGTAGCACCATGTTAGATCATGTCTAGCTCTGCTTGTTGTCCTGTTATGCACTTGCTTGCTATGTATTTATTGTTTCTTCCCCCTCTTCTCTCTGGTAGACCCCGAGAACGATGTTGATGCCCCTGTGATCAACTACGTCGATGACGACACTTCTTCCTTTTCAACAGAGCTTCCAGGCAAGCAAACCCTCCTTGAGCATTCCGATATCGCCCATTTCTTTCCCTCTCATGCTTGCATTAGAACTGCTACTGCTTTCTGTATGATCCTACTCTGATGCATAGCCTGTTTTTGTTACCTGCTTATTGTTACCTTACCTGCTTATCCTAAACTGCTTAGTATAGGTTGGTTAGTGAGCCATCAGTGACCCCCACCTTGTCCCAGTTGCCCCGCTTTATGTTCGATGACTCGATCAACGTGATCGACGTCCAGGCCCCGACACCGCACATCACCCCCCTAGCTGTACGACTCTGCAGAGTTACCATCGAGTGCCGAGGGTGGAACCTCTTACATCACTCCCGATGAGATCTCTGTAGGGTAGCTATCCGGTCGTGGTCATCGAGGGTGATTTCCTCCTTAACCACTTCCGATACGGCTCTGTCGTGCAACCCCTCAAGTGTGAACCTCGAGGGTGGATCCTCTTACGTTCACCTTGATGATTACATCGAGTGGAATTCACCAGGGGTGATTCCTCGGGTTTTCCCCTTGATGTTTGCACACACGGATACTTGGACTTTACAATTGATACTTGGATAGGCGGGTCAACCATGAGGGGTACCCGCGAGTGATGTGGAGACGGGTTGACCTGGAAGGTGCCCGCGAGATACTTACGAGGCGTGGCCGGGCATTCTTAGCCCTTGCCGCAAGTACTCGAGACGGGTGACGGGGTCACATCTTTCGTGAGTCTCTGCTTGTTACCACGCGTTCCTAATCCACTACGATTTGGATATTTGATCCGAGGGGCCTCTGGCCTGATAGCACTAACCATCACGTGGGCATAGTATGAGCGTTCTGCGACATATACATCAGCCAAAGCTTAATAAACGTAAGCGACTGAGCGGCGTGCGCCGGGTTGGACTGCATAAACTCCTGCCTTGTTTAAGGAGGTAGCTAAGTCTGCTCGCCGGCCGCGTACGCAACGTGCAGGAGTTCCCGGGGAGATGGCCCATGACCCCTGGGGGCATAGGCTTAGTCCGGCGTGTTGGCCTCTCTATTAAGCCTAGGTTGGGTTGCGGCGTATTGTTCGGCCGAGGCCGGGCATGACCCAGGAAAGTGTGTCCGGCCGGAGTTAATCGAGCGTGGTGGGTAAGTTGGTGCACCCTTGCAGGGAAGAAAACATCTATCGATAGCCTGTCCTATGCTAACGGACACTTGGAGTTGTATCCCGATCGATACAACTAGAACTAGATACTTGTGATGAGAAATGGATTGTGATGAGAATTGGATAGTATGGCTCTGGGATTGCTTTCTCGCAGGGAGTCGAGAAAGGATCTCTAGCCGAGGTTGATAACACTACTACTACTTTACATTATGTTGATATGTACCCTTCTATATGCTGCAAGATCACTACTAGGGAAAACCTTATACACAGAATCTTAACAGCAGCGCGGTCTAAAAACAGACGCTACTGCTAATTAGCAGCAACGAGCTTTAGAAAAGAGCGCTGCTAATGACTGAGTAGCAGTAGCGCTCTAGGTGAAAAGAGCGCTACTACTATAATTGCCACGGTGTTGCCTCCAGGAAAGATATAGTAGTAGCGCCCTTCCCGTGGACGCGCTACTGCTAAAGAACTTAGTAGCAGCGGTTTTGCTCAAAACTCGCTGCTGCTAAGTATGACCGCAACTAATTAAGTTTAGTCCCATACTGCTAAGCGAACAAGGTGTTTACCACCTTAAATATGTTGCTTCTCAACCTATCTCGAGCACTTGGTCTTCATTGAACTATATGTGTATGATTTATGGTTGCAATATGAATCCTCGCCTGTACCTATATAGGTACAGTGAGGATTCATGTTGACTATTTAGATTATACACAAAAAGATCAATGATGACCAATGTATATTTTTGATGTTTTTACTAAACAAAAGAAATAACTGCTTCCATTAGCAGTAGCGGTTTTCTCCAAAACGCGTTGTAGATAAGTTAGCTATAGCGCGTCTTCTGTACGTGCGCTACTGCTAGTTCGAGTTAACCACACCCCCCCCCCACGCATCAAAATTTCGCTAAGTCCTCCTTTCCCCCCCACCGGCCTGTTCCCCTACTCCCTGTCCCCGCCGCCCGAGCCCGAGCGCGCCTGCGCCCTCACCGCCGCTGCCGTCGCCCGCCCTCAACCTCACCGCCGCCGCTCTCAA
>NC_041390.1:4464265-4510311 GCF_002162155.2 Triticum dicoccoides | reverse complement strand
TTGAATTAATAGAACTAGTTTAGTTTTAGTTGAACTAGTTAAGTTTTAGTTGAACTAGTATAGTAAGTAAATTAATAACTAGTTGAACTACTTCATTTTTAGAAAGAACTAGTTTTTTTTCTTTTTATACTAAGTTTATATTTAGTAAGAACTAGTTGAATTAATAGAACTAGTTTAGTTTTAGTTGAACTAGTTAGGTTTTAGTTGAACTAGTATAGTAAGTAAATTAATAACTAGTTGAACTACTTCATTTTTAGAAAGAACTAGTTTTTTTATACTAAGTTTATATTTAGTAAGAAGTAGTTGAATTAATAGAACTAGTTGAATTAATAGAACTAGTTGAACATGCCATATTTGGTGTTATTTTTTAGTTTAAGCAATTATTTCATGTTTTGGTTACACCTCCAAGTGGCCTATGTTTTGCCGGAGTGTTGATTAATTTTCGTTCCGGCAAATTTCAGGCGGTCGATATGTCCTTTTTTAGCAAAGGTCATGCCGGATTTTTCCGTGAATTCTGGCATGACTTGTGCTAGAATATGTACAAGTTTAATCTTTGAATTATGAACGTAGGAAATGTCGTACTCGGACGACGACAGTCTCCCGAGGGAGTGCAGTTGGTGCCACGATGATCGAGGTATGTGCGACAGGTTCGTTCAGCTGGATGAAGATCGGTGCTTCAGCATTAAGCTCGAGGGGACCTTCGATATTGAAACGGTACGCAACAACGACAAGTGTTTTTTTTCGTAATTAAGCATGACTTCAACTATTTGAACGTCTAATTTTCATCATTTACAATTCGACTAGCTTATCCCATGCCATGCAAGACGCTATGTCTTGGAGAGGATGGGTTTTGAAGACCATGGAAATTTTCAAACAAAGAAAATACACCTAAGGACCCATCATGATATCGATTTTGAAGTAAATCTATACAATTCTCAGAGCGTAACCCATTTTGGTTGCCAAAATTGGGAAGCACTTTGCAAAATGTATGGTTTTTATGAGGGTATGATTGTCAGCATGGATCTTGGTGATCCTGACATCGAGCAAGACAATATGGACATTTGGGTCCTTGTTGATACGCTTCCGATTCTACCACAATGTGAGTTTCTCAAACATAGTTATTAACTAATTTATATTGTTTATTTCAAAATAGTTGACAGCTTATTTCCATTGACAGCTTATTTTGAATCTTCAAAGAATGTGCAGAAGATGGTGGACAAAACCCACTACACTGATGGCTCCGAATTAACTTATAAGGAGAAAAATCATCTGATTGCTTATTGTACTTTTTTTGAGAATTACAATACCTATTATCAAACTCCTCCAAATTATGGTGAATACGTGCCACTAGTGCACGTGTTGAACCACTATAACTTCTATGGAGATACCCTGGTAAGATATTTTACTATTACGACATCTGTGCATCTTTTGCATACTTCTAAAACTAGTACATCATTGCTAACTACGAAGTTATTACTATGTTTTTCAACAGAAAATCCCGATGGATTGTGTGCCTCATCTGATGTATTACAATGGTCGCCTTGAAGTTCTGAACCTACAGCCAGGTCATCCTACGGATCTCACCTGTGCATATCGAATTTCTAAAACTGGTGAACACATGCTAATCAAAGAGTGGAAAAAATGTTTGGACATTCGTAAGGAGGTTCTTGGAAGAAACATTAAGCGAAAGGCAAGAATTGGAGACAGGATAATCTGCATTCTCCATAATGGAGAGCGAGGGGCTATCTTGTTTTTTGCTATTTTACCTTAGAGAATATAGTAGGTCCTAAGAGAATGTAGTAGGTCCTATGAGGTACAATATGTTTATTATGTGATACAATGTGTTAGAGTTGAAGATGTGAGGAGTACTTGTGATTACGACTAGTGACCAATGATATGATGATGATGATGATAAGTTGTTAATGATATGATATGATGATGATGATATTTATTATATCATTGGGTGAAAGAACCGCGGATTAGTTTCAAGTGGATGTCCGTCCACTTGAAACTAGTCCACACGGTTCTTTCACCCCGTGATGTAATAACTCATTATGATGTAAAAACAATTTGTAAATTCCTGTTGTATGAAAATTTGTGTAAAGGTGTACGAATACAACATGAAATAAAAAAGAAATAAAATACGAAATAATAGTAGCAGCGCGGGCAGAGAGAAGCGCTACTACTAATTACCAGCAGCGCTCCTCCTGGAACTCGCTGCTACTAAGTCGATTTAGCCATAGCGTGGGTGGAGGCACGCTACTGCTATTCGTTAGCTGTAGCGCCTTATTAGTAGCGCACCACCCCGCGCTACTGATAGGTCTAAAACCCGCGCTGCTGCTAGCCTTTTCCCTAGTAGTGGATGCTTGAGGATGCTAGTCTTCGATAGGCTAGGCTTTCCCTTTCTCTTCTGGCTTTCTGTAGTTTAGTCCATAGATACAACCCTTTTCCTTTGATACAGATGCATACTTAGTTAGATCTGATGTAAGTCTTGCGAGTACTTTGGATGAGTACTCACGGCTGCTTTGCTACCTCTTTTCCCCCATACCCGATTGTTGCGACCAGATGACGGACCCCAGGAGCCAGACGACACCACTGATGATTACTACAACCCCGAGGGTGCCTACTACTACGTGAAGACCGCAGACGACTAGGAGTAGTTAGGAGGCTCCCAGGCAGGAGGCCTTGCCTTTTCGATCGATGATGCTTTTGTGCTAGCCTTCTTAAGGCAAACTTGTTTAACTTATGTCTGTACTCAGATATTGTTGCTTCCGCTGACTCTTGTGTATTCGAGCTTATGTATTCGAGCCCTCGAGGCCCCTGGCTTGTAATATAAAGCTTGTATTATTTTAATTTGTGTCTAGAGTTGTGTTGTGATATCTTCCTGTGAGTCCTTAATCTTGATCGTACACATTTGCATGTATGATTAGTGTACGATTGAATCGAGGGCGTCACACCACCTTATGCAACTAGTGCATGTCAGTCGGTGGAACCTATCGCACGTAAGCGTACGTGTAAGGTCGGTCCGGGCCCTTCATCCCATGATGCCGCCGAATCAAGATAAGACTAGTAACGGCAAGTAAATTGACAAAATCGACGCCCACAACAACTTGTGTTCTACTCGTGTATAGAAACTACGCATAGACCTAGCTCATGATGCCACTGTTAGGGATCGTTGCAGAAATTAAAATTTTCCACGCATCACTAAGATCAATCTTTGGAGCTTACTAGCAACGAGAGGGGAGTGCATCTTCATCCCTTTGAAGATCGCGATGCGTAAGCGTTGCAAGAACGCGGTCGGTGGAGTCGTACACGAAGCGATTCAGATCGCGGCCGAATCCGATCTAAGCACCGAACAACGGTGCCTCCACGTTCAACACACATGCAGCCCGGTGACGTCTCCCGGCCTTGATCCAGCAAGGAGAGAGGGAGATGTTGGGGAAGACTCCATCCAGAAGCAGCATGACGGCGTGGTGGTGGAGGAGCGAGGCACTCTAGCAGGGCTTCGCCAAGCACTGCGAGAGACGAGGAGGGAGAGGGGTAGGGCTGCGCCAAGAGAGAGGGAGAGTTGTGTCTCTGGCAGCCCCAAAACCCCCACTATATATAGGGGGAGGGGAGGGGCTTCGCCCCCATCTAGGGTTCCCCCCCTAGGGGTGGCGGCCAGCCCTAGATGCATCTAGGGGGGGCGGCCAGAGGGGGAGAGAGGGGGGCACCCTAGGTGGGCCTTAGGCCCATCTGAGCCTAGGGTTTCCCCCTTCTCCCCTTCCCTGCGCCTTGGGCCTCTTGTGGGAGGCGCACTAGCCCACCTAGGGGCTGGTCCCTTCCCACACTTGGCCCACGCAGGCCTCCGGGGCTGGTGGCCCCTCCCGGTGGACCCCCGAAACCTTCCGGTGGTCCCGGCACGTTACCGATAATGTCCAGAACACTTCCGGTAACCAAAACGGGACTTCCCATATATAAATCTTTACCTCCGGACCATTCCAGAACTCCTCGTGACATCCGGGATCTCATCCGGGACTCCTAACAACATTCGGTAACCACGTACTTCTATTCCCTATAACCCTAGCGTCATCGAACCTTAAGTGTGTAGACCCTATGGGTTGGGGAACTATGCAGACATGACCGAGACATCTCTCCGGCCAATAACCAACAGCGGGATCTGGATACCGATGTTGGCTCCCACATGTTCCACGATGATCTCATCGGATGAACCACTATGTCAAGGATTCAATCAATCCCTTATACGATTCCCTTTGTCTACCGGTATAGTACTTGCCCGAGATTCGATCGTCGGTATACCGATACCTTGTTCAATATCGTTACGGCAAGTCTCTTTACTCGTTCCATAACACATCATCCCGTGACCAACCCCTTAGTCACATTGACCTCATTACGATGATGTCTTACCGAATGGGCCCAGAGATACCTCTTCGTCATACGGAGTGACAAATCCCAGTCTCGATTCGTGCCAACCCAACAGATACTTTCGGGGATACCCGTAGTGTACCTTTATAGCTACCCAGTTACGTTGTGACGTTTGGCACACTCAAAGTACTCATACGGTATCCGAGAGTTGCACAATCTCATGGTCTAAGGAAAAGATATTTGACATTAGAAAAGCTTTAGCAGACGAACTACACGATCTTGTGCTAGGCTTAGGATTGGGTCTTGTCCATCACATCATTCTCCTGATGATGTGATCCCATTATCAATGACACCCAATGTCCATGGTCAGGAAACCGTAACCATCTATTGATCAACGAGCTAGTCAACTAGAGGCTCACTAGGGACATGTTGTGGTCTATGTATTCACACATGTATTATTGTTTCGGGATAATACAATTATAACATGAACAATAGATAATTATCATGAACAAAGAAATATAACAATAACCATTTTATTATTGCCTCTAGGGCATATTTCCAACAAAGGCCATCTCCACCACCGGCAACCGCAGAGTTGTGCCTGCGGCAACCCTGCTGCCGTCCTTCGTCACCGTGCTGCTTCTTCCCCAACATCTCCTCGCCACTGGAGACGCAAAGGTGCAGCCGTGGGCTACACAGGGGCTGCATCGAGTATGCAGGAGATATCGCCAAGTATCTATAAGTTTGTACGCTTCCGCATAAAGTACTTGATCTAGTCCGAGATTAGGACCTTACCTTGATTAGCCTAAAGGCTAATTTATCTAACAATCAGGTCTAGCTGGCATGGCGCATTGAATGTTTTTTCCTCTCTAATTTTCTCCCTATTGAACCGGTTCTCCTAGCTTCTCCCGATCGGCCAGGCCCGATATGATCGCACTGTCATCACAGACCCGCCATCAACTGAGCACAGCCTGATGTTTATTGGAATAAACCACGATGTCCACGTCCGTCTAGGGCAGGTGGCAGTCCTCACATAGGATACGTATATGCTTAGTTTGGCTAGGGCTAGGTGCTATATATATATATATATATATATATATATATATATATATATATATATATATATATATATATATATATATATATATATATCTTTGTACACCACGTTCTAATATCACCAGACCAAAGCAATAAAGAAATGTGAGGCTCGAGACTAGCCTGTTGCAATCTATCGATCAGAGTTTCTTCCATTGCTGGCCAAGTTAAGCAGTTATTCTTTGACCGAACGGATGTAGCGCTAGTGCAAAGCCCATGTTCACGTACGCGTGCATGTGCATGTGGCACTGTTCATCAATCCACCTGTGCTAGCTTCCTTGTCTAGCTAGCTTGCACGTTTGGTCCTGGTGAATCGATCTAGCTAGCGTTTCAAAACCAATAATGAGGTCCCTCGCCAAAGTAAAAAGAAGAACTGAGTGCAGCGGGTCAGCCCGATGTCGGCAAGCTTGATGGAGCCATAGGAATCCACGGGGTCATTTCGTACCTTGATGTCACGGCCCATACGGCCCTGCTCGTGGAGGTATGAAATCGCCGGCCCCTCAACACCCACCGTTGCCACCGTCGCCGATGCCTGACAATACCTAACCCTAGGTTCGAGCGAGCCTGACGAGTGCGTTCGGTTGGAAGCCTGGACAGGCGATGCAATCGATTGGGGGTAGGCAACACAAGCTAGAAGCGACTGGAGGCGAGCATGGCGTGCGGCTGACTCGGGTGTTGTGTGTTTGATGTGATGTGAGTGATCTCCATCGTGTTGAGCCGGTCAGGAGAAGATGTGTCCTGCGCGGCCCGGTTCAGCAGTGAGAAAAATAAGCAGGAAAAACCAACGACGTGGCGTGCCAGCTAGACCTGACAATTATGACCCACCGGTCAGAATGCTCAGAAAATTTTAAACAAGGTAAATTATGGTAACACTTTTGCCAAATAGGGTAAAATGGATGAAATCTCTCTAAATGGGGAGCGACTACAATAGAAAAGCAGGTTGTGGTGCAAAAATAGAAAAACGAATCTGGCCACTGGATCCATTGTAGATGGTACAAATTCAAGTGGAGGGATTCCATACCACTTAATGTGTATCATAGACAAAAAACTCCGATCCCCTCCCATCTTCTCTTCTTCCTGGAGGCTTGTTCTACCCACTCTTCCTAGACACACTATGGAGGGCCATATATGTATACTGTATGGTAATACTCTCTAGTCAGTTTTGGTCCTCCGACCGTGCAGCTCTGCAATTGAAGCCTATTCTACAGACGGCACCTGTTGAGTCTGTCACAATATCAAAATCGAAGTTGATATTTCTCAAGGGGAGCGACTACAATAGAAAAGCAGGTTGTGGTGCAAAAATAGAAAAAACTGATCTGTTCCATTGGATGGGAGATTGATGGCTCAGATTCGGGTGAGGTGGTCTGTGCGTGAAATTTGCAAAAAAGTCCCTCCCTGATAGCTAATTTCGTCCCGGGGCCCCTCCTTGTTGACCCAAATCCCGTGGAGGCAGCGCACGAACCAAATCTTCTCCGAGGGCAGATCCCTACTCCAAGTTGGGTGAGCACTCCTGGTAGAGGTGATGCTCCTTCTCCCGATGGCTCCTTGACGTTTTGTGGCTGGCGGCTCAGTTTGAGGCGGACCAGATCGGAGCTCATCACCAACTAACCTCCGCCCCGCAGCTTCCGTTGCAGATTCCCTTCTGAAGCTTCCGACATCGGTTGGTTCGTCGCCTCCTCTCTCCAGTAACAGCTAGCGCCCTCCTCCCCCACGTCGGCGGCTAGCCAGTGGTGGTTTCCTCGGCTCCTTCCCCTCCAGCCCGTGCGACGAGGTGGTTCATTTTCCTGGTAAATAGATGCTAACTTTTATTTGCTAGTGAATTTGTGATACATCCCAATTTTACTATCGAGTAGATTTATGCTGCATCTCTCTAGTTCTATTTTTTGTTCATGTCAAATCTTCTCAGTGAATGATGCACACTAACTTCGATTTGATGGTGTATTGCTACTGTACTAGCGTTTTGGTACTCTAATTTGGAAGTTTTGTTTCACTCATAAGTAATATTGAGAATCAAGTTGGAAGATTGAATGCAGTCAGCTAATTTCAGCGTCTTGCAGTTTAGCATATAATTCACAAAAAATATTAATACTCGCAGTTCCGTATACAAAGGAGCTGTTCAGGATCCCTCGGCTCTGCAACTCCGCTGTGGAGCGGAGGGGGATGCAGCTATATTTCGGCGAGCTGCTAGCAGGGTGCTCCGCGCGCTCTGCTCCGTAGCGAAGGAGCAGAGGGTTGCCGAACACAGCCAAAGCCAATAGCATGGAAAGTTGGAAAGAAAGTAAATTGATTCTGCTAGGCAAAAAGTAAAATGAAATTTGTATAATTATCAGCATATCAAAATCCTGATTCACGTATATATGATTCATCGTTGAAATTGCTCCAGTTTAACAGAGAATAAGAAGTGTCCTAGAATGTATGAATTATGATTCCCAAAGATGGTGACATTGAGGGTCAACCATGGATTTCGAGTTGCTCGACTAGTCGCGACTAGTCGTCGACTAGTCGACCAGTCGCAGTTCCAGGGCCGACTCAGCGTCTCCACTCGACTCCTTGGATGAGTCGAGCGACTAGCGCGACTAGTCTCGACTAGTCATGACTAGTCGCGGTTTTGGGGTCGAACGACTCGAGGCAGCGCTGGATCCGGAGCACTCTCCCGCCGCCGTGCTGCTGCTGTGCTGCCTCGCTGCTGCTGCTGCGCCCTTGCCGCCGCGCTGCTGCTGCTGCTGAAGCTGAAGCGGCAAGAGGAGCGGGCTGGGAGGAGGAGCGGTGGCAAGAGAGCTGCTGCGGGGGAGTTGAGAGATCCATCGCTGGGAGGAGGAGTGGTGGACTGGTGGCAAGAGAGTGGCAGCGAATGTGTGACGGCTGTGGTGAGGGAGGAGGGAGTGTGGATGGTGGATTAGGTCATGGGAGGAGTATATAGCTACTAAATGTGCTTTTGGGCCACAGGGAAGTGCATAACTAGTGGCCCATCTCTCAGTTGGCCCTGGTTACTGCTGCTGGTGGTGTGCTCCTCCCCTCCTCCCCTGGTTGCTGCTGCTGCTGTGCACTTGTGCTCTTCCCCTGACTGCCTGCTGCTTAACTCACGTCGACTCGTCGCCATGTCGACTCGTCGATCGTCAGTCTAGACTAGTCACGACTAGTCTAGAGTCATCCTCCCCGAGCGTCCCGTCGACTCATCGACTCGAAAACATTAGGGTCAACAATTTGTGCATCGAATACTAAGAGTCAACAATTGGAAGTGTCCTAGTATATATTCTGACACACAGACTGTTGCCATAGGTGGTAGGCTCCTCGGCTCCTTCCGAACCAACCTGTGTGCCGTGGTGCAAATCTACAAGGCGTCAACACGATGGTTAATTTCTCTGATAAATAGATGCTAACTTGATTTAGCTAGTACATTTGTGCTCGATATTAATTTTATTAGCTAGTTGATTTTTGCCGCATCTCTACAGTTCTATTTTCTTGTACTTGTTCATGTCAAACCTGCTCATGTGTGAATGATGCATATTAGTAACTTCATTTCATTATGTATTGCTACTGTTTGTGGTGGTTTGAAAGTCTATTTTGCTTCTGTTTCACTATTAAGTACTCTGGAGAACTAAGTTGGTAGGTTCATGACCAGTTTTGAGTGATTAAAATGTCCAATGGTTTCAAGGGTTTGACACATCATTTTATCATACGATATATTTTTTTATTTGTACATACGATAGGCTATTTGAAAATGCCAAGTTTTATAAAGGATGGATTTCTAATAGGATAATTATGTAAATAACTGTATTCCCTAATTCAGCCGGTTGTTGCGCATCTCTAGAATGCATTAGAGTGATTTTTCCTGTACAAGTATTATTTATATAAAATTTTCATTATTGGTAAGTTAGGATTATCCACAAAACATTTGGCTTGTCTACCAATTGCAGTATAGAAACATATTTTAGTTTGTCTTTTGTGATGAATGTGATTTCTTTTCTATTTTTCGTTCCGTGTGGTATGTGCAACACACCGTCAGGTGGTCTTGTTGATGCATATTTATTTGCTCAACTCATGATTACAAAGTTTTAAGTATGAATGTATGACACATAGATGGACTTGCACTAACTGAATCGTACTTGTTACATATGATCTCTCCCAGGACAAGAAGCTCGATGAACAAGAAGCACTTCATCTAGAGGCAACTATTGTGTGCCATCAAGATAGCAACGTCGATCTAGTTCTTAATGGCAATGCTTGCTCAGTGATGATTATCATAGTCCTTGAGACTTAGCATAGCCCGCCATGTACGAAAGTTGAAGCAATTTTCGCTAGCAATTCTTGTTGATCTTGTCAGGTTATTGATAGCTCAATTTGAATGTCTTCTTGTGTTATGCCCGGTATGTTCCAGTTTGACATGTACTAAAAAAATGTGCGTGGATAGACCAGTTTGACATGCAGTCAAGCATTATGTGCCTATAATGGTCCATTTTAACGTATACCCAATTTTCTGTTCCTGACATGCTTCAACTTAAACGTACTCACATATTAGTGCATGTGAGCTGTGATACTCCTGTTTGCCCGGCTGGTTTAACTTTGTCATTTACTCAAATGTCTTTGACATCCAATACGTATGCGCAGAGGCAGAGAGCAGGAATGAACACGGGAGATATGACAATACTATTTACTAAGAACCAAATGTTTGGACACTTAAAATGAAGGTGGTTAGTGCAAAAGTCTATTTGACATCTAACTACTAGCAGGGGGTTTTCATAAAATACGCATTAAGTGGTATGGAATCCCTCCACTTGAATCTGTACCATCTACAATGGATCCAGTGGCCCAAATTTGTTTTTCTATTTTTGCACCACAACCTGCTTTTCTATTGTAGTCGCTCCCAACCTATACAGGTCTGGTTATGTCCTCTCCAAACCCTAGAGAGAACATTTTCTAAGCGCACCTCATCTTCAACAGCTCCGGCGGTGTGGGAGTGTGAGGAGGCTCTGATCTACCAGATGAAGCTGCGTTGAAGTGTATTACTACCAAGAGTGCAGTATTGTCGTAGAATCAAGTTTACAACATGGATGTTGGCAAACTATGGCCATTCTCGACATAGCTATGCCAGCAGGTAATGCCTGCCTGGTAGTGCCCCTGGGGTGTGTCACAATTGTGGTCAACCAGGGCATATCAGCCGTTTCTGCATTGGACCTAGGAACGTCAGAGGCCGAGGGTACAGTGGTGGCAGTAGCAGCCGAGGTGGTTGGAATGTGAGTCATGGTCGGAATGGGAGTGGCGGTTCTTGGAATGCTCCCCATTGGAAAGTTCCTAAGGCAAATGTAGTTGCTTCAGCTGCAGGGAAGCAGCCTGTAGGAGGACAGGAGACTGCTCCCAGCTATGCCAACTTTGTTGATACACAAATGAAGGTAACGCTGAACACGCATCAATCACAGCCCATAAAATAAACTCTGAATGGGTGCTTGACTCTGGAGCATCACAACATGTTGCTGAACACTTTAATGAGTTTACAACTTATGTTCCACACTCTCTTGCACATCAGAAAAACATTCACATAGCAGATGGCACAGCCCAACCATCATAGGTGTTGGGACAGTCAACTGCACGCCGGGTCTTGAATTATCCTCAGTCTTGCATGTGCCCGCTTTTCCTGTGAACTTAGTGTCCTTGAGTGCTTTGGTTGACCAAATAGATTGCCGAATAATTCTTGACAAGGTTGTGTTCTTGATCCAGGAGTGATTGACGGGCAGGAGTCTTGGGACTGGAACAAGGCGTAGGGGGTTGTGGTACATGGACCGCAGCATGCCGGGACATGAGGGATTGCACATGCTAGCTGCAATTGTTGAGGATAAGGAGATTAGAGCACTGATCCATCACTGTAGGATGGGACATGTGTCTTTTGACAAAATGTATCAAGTATTTCCTGATGTAATGAGTGGTGTGGACAAGAGCAAGTTGAAATGTGATGCGTGTGAGTTTGCTAAACATACCAGAAACTCGTATGTGACTAAGGGGATCAGGAGCATCTCTCCTTTTGTGTTGATCCACTCTGATGTATGGACATGTCCAGTGTTATCTGTCAGTGGTATGAAGTACTTTGTTACATTCATTGATTGTCATTCTCGGATGACTTGGGTCTATCTTATGAAACATAAAGATGAAGTGTTTCAGTGTTTCATATTCTTTTATGCGCTTGTTTAGACTCAATTTAATGTGAAAACTCAAGCACTCAGATCTGACAATGGCACCGAATATGTTAACAAGGCCATTGGTTCCTTCATGTCAGACAATGACACACCTCCTCATAATGGGGTGGAAGAGAGGAAAAATCACCACCTGCTGGAGGTGGCCCGTGCATTGATGTTCACCATGAATGTGCCCAAGTTCCTGTGGAGTGAAGCTGTCATGATGGCCACCTTCTTGATCAACCGCACACCATCCCGGGTGACAGGTATGAAATCACCGTGTGAGTTGGTTTTCACAGAAAATAAATTCCCAGTTCCCCCCAAGGTGTTCGGTTGCACTTGTTTTGTTCGTGATCACAGGCCGTCAGTCAACAAACTGGATCCTCGGGCAGTCAAGTGTATTTTTATTGGGTATTCTTCAGGACAAAGAGGGTACAAATGCTGGAGTCCGTCTGAGAGGAGGACATTTGTGAGCATGGATGTTACGTTCCGTGAATCGAAACCGTTTTATGATGAGCAAACTTACCTAAGCGTCTTGTTTGAAGAACTTGACCAATGTCTCCAACCGGAAATTGGTCAAGAGGGGGAGAGCAGTGATAGTGATAATGATAATTGTGGTGGTGCTGATTCAGTGTTGCAGCAACCAATCGAGGGTGATATTCCGGTACAGGGAAGCGAACAGCAGCCGCAGAAAATGATAACAACACAGAGTGAAGGACCGATTGTGACTGATGGGGTGCCGAGTCAGGCAGGCGGTGCTCCCACCCAGATCGGTTGTGTACTAAGGTGGACGGTAGAGCAAGAGGAGCAGCTAAAGGTGTATTCACGGAAGCAAGGTGATGCTTCTCATAGGTGGCAGAAGGTGAATGAGGAGCGTAATCCTCAAGTATATTCAAGATGACAGCATCATGTTCAAGGGGATCAGCCAACACAGATGCATGGGGAGCAATAAGGCAGCAATGCAAGCTCAGTTGACACAGAGGACTTGCCAATTGCTTTGAGAAAAGGTACTCGAGAAAAAGCAGGGATACCGGGGCCAAAGTATGGGTCCGATGCCAATGATATTGGAAATTATGTTTCCTATGAAGCATTGTCTCCAGCCCACAAATCATTTGTTGCTTCTCTTCAGCTGGTGTCTCTTCCAACTGATTGGAAGGAAGCAAAAGTGGATCCAAAGTGGCGAGCGGCTATGATAGATGAGCTGGAGGCATTAAGTAAGAACAATACATGGGTACTAACACCTCTTCCAAGAGGAAAGAAGGCAGTTAGCAGCAAGTGGGTATACACCGTGAAGCAGAATGCAGAAGGTAAGATTAAAAGGTACAAAGCAAGGCTTGTGGCGAGGGGGTATAGCCAGACCTACGGCATTGACTATGATGAGACCTTTGCTCCAGTAGCAAAGATGAACACTGTGAGGATTTTGATCTCCTGTGCAGCAAATTTTGGGTGGCCTTTACACCAACTTGATGTGAAGAATGCCTTCTTGCACGGGGACTTGAAGGAGGAGGTATACATGGATATATATTCCACCTGGGTTCTCAACTTCTGAGACTGCTGGTAAGGTATGCAGGCTAAAGAAAGCTCTTTATGGACTGAAACAGTATCTAAGAGCTTGGTTTGACAGATTTAGACGGGCTGTGCGTGGCATGGGGTATGGACAATGCAATGGTTACCATACATTGTTTTATAGACACTCTAAAGGAAAAATGACCATCCTTGCAGTTTATGTTGATGATATCATTATCACCGGCGATGATGACGTAGAGATAGCAAGGTTAAAGGGGTGTCTGAGTAAGGCATTCGAAGTTAAAGATCTTGGTCGACTCAAGTACTTCATTGGTATAGAAGTGGCAAGGTCTGGAAAAGGAATAGCTCTTTCTCAAAGAAAGTATACCCTGGATCTCCTCTGTAATGTTGGCATGTTGGGTTGTCGAGCTGCTACAACCCCAATTGATCAAAATCATAAAGTGACCGCCCAATCAGGTGATATGGTGGATAAAGAAAAATATCAACGATTGGTGGGAAGATTATTGTACTTGTGTCATACACGACCAGACATTGCATTTGCAGTAAGTGTTGTGAGCAGATATATAGAATCCTGAGATACTTGAAGGGTTCTCCTGGGAAAGGATTGATATACAAGAGTCATGGACATCTTGTCGTGGATGGTTATTGTGATGCTGATTGGGCCAGCTGTCTGGATGACAGGAGATCAACCTCAGACCATTGTGTTTTCGTAGGAGGAAATCTAGTGTCTTGGAGAAGCAAGAAACAACCCGTTGTTTCCAAATCAACCGCAGAGGCTGAATACAGAGCCATGTCTCAGGGATTGAGTGAGTTATTATGGACAAGGAATATATCAGGAGAGTTGAAGATATTGAAGACCAGTTGTATGAATGTATGGTGCGACAACAAGTCGGCAATTAGCATAGCAAACAACCTAGTTCAACATGATAGAACCAAACATGTGGAGATCGACAGATTCTTTATCAAAGAAAAACTGGATGCTGGGATTATTAAGATAGAGTATGTGAGTTCAGGACAACAAATTGTAGATTGCTTGACTAAAGGACTGGGAACTAGAGAATGCAGTTCAGCGTGTGACAAGATGGGAATGATAGATATCTACCACCCATCTTGAGGGGGAGTGTTGACCGGTATGAGGGACTGGCCCATCTTCACTGTTGGTATAGGGCCCAAGCCCATGTGTGTGACCTAGATGAGAGCAACCAGAGTTATATGCGTGTGTGACACACGGGAGTAGAAGTCAGCCGCCAGACACACCAAACCACATGTATGCGGGTATGCCTCTCTCGATCTACACCACCATTTGAGCATTCTTGAACCAGTATCCAAGTTGTATGCTCTCTAGTTTTTTCTGTATCTTTTATGGTCAAATGCCTGAACCGTACATGTACAGATCTAAATGCAAGACTTGTCTTGGTTGCTACCTATTTTCGAGTATTTTTTGCCTGATTGGCCATCATGATGCAAGTTTCTCTGTAGTACGCCTTCTCCAAGAAGGCACTCCCACAAGTCTTTAAAATGTCTTATATTTATGAACAGGGGAAGTTTGAGTTTGCTTGATTTGTCATCTTTTGACTTGCTACTTGCTAGTACAACATGGCTAGATATATGCCCAGATACAGATGTGGTGTTTGCTACAAGGGCATGGTTACTTTAAAATGGCCAAGTGCACTCCAATGAAGAAACTGGAGAAACTGCAGGTCCTCTCAGTTAACTGCAGCTTCAACACCAACACCTACATAAAATTGGTGCAATGAAGCCTTGAGATCAGGATGAGAAAAACAAAAGCCTATGATGTAATTGGGAGTGGTGTGTCTACCCAGCTATTTATTCAGCGTAGAAACCCCATTTACAACAACTTTGTTTGCTTCAATTTACTTGCAACACGAACATCAAGAATCAGTCAAACTAAGAGAGTGGATACCACTTGTAGTTGTAGTTCCCCCATTGCAGTCTAACTAACTACAGTACGTACGATATTCACACACTATTGCTGCTACTAAGTTTAATTGCCATTTAGTTCATCAGCAGACCATTTTCTTACCAGAGCTCACAGCTGCTACTCATTCTCCTACCACTGGTACCGACTCCTGAATCAACCACCACAAGTACATTTTGGGATGTCTACCATGCACGGCCCTCCATGCTAACTGAAAGAATGTGGCCCAAAGCAACATTTTTCATCTTTACTGTTGCTTTGGAACCACTGTCGCTAACTGAAACCAATTCAGCCACGGTGAACAGCAAGAAAGATTCTGCAAATAACATGCCAACAGAGCAACCACAAGGCTACAACACAAGTGAATACCAGATGGCGGAGCTACTAATACAGATCTCGGTCGCAGGCAGCAACGAATCTATTATAGGTTATGGTGAACAAAGATAAACTGCTGCTACTATGGAAATGCAGCTCTCTGCTCTTCCTCTTCCATGATGGCACCCAAATTGTTAATGTTACAGGCCAAACTCTGCCTACTCCACATGGATGGCTATGGTAGTCTAACGGGGGCTCATCAGCAGCAGCTCATGCTCTTGCTCATCAGCAGCTCATGAGTTCATCAGCAGCTCATGCTCTAACCAGAGCTCATTATTGCTTGTTCATCCCTTCACGAGGAGGGCCTCTGCAAATGCTGGTTTCGACTCCTTACCGAAGTAGTAAAGGCGCTACATACACATAGCTAATGGAAACCGATTCAGCAATGGTGAACAAAGACCGATTTTGCAAAATAGCATGCATAACAAACATAGCAGACACAAAATTGCAAAGGCATACATCATGACTGAACTAGTCCACGTGCTAGTGCTACGCACACACTGCTACAGTTCAGGAACTGCATAAAGTAGTTGTTGACGCCGCACGGGAACTATGAATTTTGTAGCAAGATATATGCCCCATAAGAAAGAGAGATCTTGCCTATGAACTGTAGTACTAGGCTTGAAATCCTGTTCTGAAACCTCAAAGATAATGGTTTCCTGTAGCTTTGGTCCATATTCCTACAAACCATCATTGTGTAGTCTCTGCATAACTGAACTGAACAAACCCTATCAATATGATGATACAAAAAGAAAGGCATGACACACAAGCACAAATCACGTATTGTTAGCTTGGACTAGACACTTGTTGTAGAAAAATAAATATTCAAGATGAAATGTCCAAATCACAAAACATGTATATGCCATATAAAATCTGCAATCCACTTGTGTTCAAGAACAAAAGATTCAGAAAAAACTCATGTATAGCTTGAGGTTTACAGTTCAAACGAAGAAATATATTGGTGTTGCTGCTGATACATAGAAATATATTGGCCTTGCCATTTCGATCCAATTGTTGTTGTTTCTGCTAGCCTTCTTAACACAAACTTGTCTAATTATGTCCGTACTTAGATATTGTTGTTTCCGCCGACTCTTGTGTATTCGATCCCTCAAGGCCCCTGGCTTGTATTATTTTCTTATTTGTGTCTAGAGTTGTGTTGTGATATCTTTCTGTGAGTCTCTGATCTAGATCGTGCACATTTGCGCGTATGATTAGTGCATGATTAAGTGGGGCCGTCACAACGGTGCAGATTACCAACCTCCTGGGGGGTACCGACAATTCTAGAGGTACGACTAGCCTGACCACGATAGTCTAATCCCTACGTGCAGTCGAGAACAAGAAGGAACTAGGGAAATAACAATATGAATATTACAAATAAAGATGAAGGGTTGCTATGGATTGGATTTCAGAGAAAAACATAAGCAAAATATTAAGAGCTTGTTCTCCGTATATGGGATCAATGGGTAGTGGTTAAGGGAGTGGACGCATGTCCGAATACAGGGAACATAAAACCCTAGATCTTACAATACTCATGGGCCATGTGAAGGTGGCACATCACTTTTTTGACTAGGTTTACGCGGCTAAGAAACCATCCAATAAGATGGTTTGACTTGATACTAAATGTGTGTTCCCTACAAAATGATCCATATTCTCAAGCAAACCCTATTTTTTTTCTTATATTATTTAAGCTAACTAGCAAAGTGGCATGCACAATGCTGGCGGGAAGCAACTTTAATTTTAGTATAATATAGCACGAAGTTTTGATCTCACCCAACTATCTAATGTGGTAAAAGATAACTAAGAATGTAGTTTGGAATTGACTACTAGGGCATGTTCGGTAACACTCAGGCTCTCTGCTTCACCAACCCCGATGTGGAGCTAGGTATGATGCCCTAACTCTGTGAAGGCGAACACGAGAAGTTGTCGATACTCCTGGGACAAAAACGCAAGGATTGAGAGCCAACCTTTCTCGGATCTGCCAAAAGGAAAGAGCGAGACTTGCACATTATTACAAGAAAATGTCATCTCTAAGTGACCTATAGCGTACCAGTGTGCTCCTCCCCCATGACCACGATATACCTCACACGACAATCCCTAGTGCAAGGAGGTCGTCGCTCTGCCGCCATATCCTTTTGTTGCCCCCACAAGCATGTGCTCCGTTTTGGCGAGCCATAGCTTTTCCCTTACCACCCTATGCACCCGAGCGCCGCCACACCACCAACTCGCACCCAAGGCACCATTCTAACTTGCACATCGGGCACACCTCTTTATTCTCTGCCATTGGAGGGAAGAACTCTGATAACGGCGTGGTGTACCCGGGATTACATGTTGTAGTGCAGCGCCATGGCAATGTGCTCCTCCTCTTGGGAGACACCATGTCGTTCAATGGTAGTGGCTCAACGGGTATGGTGCTTGGTGAGGGGTCCTCGTATTGGTGCTTCTCCTTCTGTACAAAGCTCCACTGAGCCAGATACCCAGCTCTGCCTGCTCCAACAAGACCTAGCTCCATCGTCTACTACGGGGGCACATGCGCCTAAATGGTTGGAAGGCCTGGCACATCAATTGAACTGAAAAGTTGCATTGCCACATACATCTTTAAAATGTTGTTTCTCTTTTTTTTTTGTGAAAATGAGTATTACCCCGGCCTCTACATCAGAGTGATGCATGCAGAGTTACCGAAAAGTCTGTGTTCTAGAACAAGCTCGCTCAAAGCCGAAAAAAATAAAAATTATAATGAGCCACAACCGGTAAAAATAGATATGCCGGCTAGACCTGCCATCCAAACCGGTTGTAGATATCCCGAGCTAAATGTTGTTTCTCTTGAAGCATACACTTTCACGTATTGAGTTTCTTAAGGTGCGGGTGGACCTATGGGCTATTTGGCGGGTGCGCCGCAAAGCTATACAAGAACAGGAATTCCAAATTCCTTTGTCAACCACACTGTTTTACCAACATGTTTTCTGGAAGAGCTTGAGATGACCCCTCCGAAGCAAGCTCAGTATGCGTACAAGTCAAATGTTACTAATATGAGTCATGGGCTTCCTCCTTTGGTTGATGCATGTATTTCGAGAGCATCACCATGAAACATCACCATGTCGCAACATATGTATGTGCACACTAGATTTTGTTGTTTCCAAGTGACACTCCACCAATACATATAAGTAGGATAAGCCTCCGACTTCATCTGTAGAGGGGAGGAGATACTTCCAGACACAGAGGTAGTCGTGATGTAACAGTGGGAGTGGCGGGAGGACTACCGGGACCCTCTCAGAACATAGCGGGTTGTGCACTCCAACTGAATAGTTTGTGCCATCGTACAAACTGATTAGAACGTTGCCGTTCTGGCAGCCTATGATGTCAGAATCAGATACTGCACTCTGATAGGGGTCCAAGCTGAAACTTGCGTGGCAGACGACATCGGCAAGCTCCGATGGTTGGGGCAGCATTGCGAAGAAGCGTGCAGGCACGCTATGGTCCATTCTATCCCCAAGGTAGAAGCTAAGGAGGCAGGGAGGGTGAAGGTTGCGGAAGCAGGAGAGGAACTCGCGGTCAGAGACATGACGGTACCAACGCCTGGAAACAACAGCGGCGCGGACGAGGGTGGTGGGGAAGTCGACGCGGAGGATGATCTCCCTAAGGAGATTGTCATCGTCCAGCACCTTGGAGATGGCATCCACGGCATCTGCCAATGCTTGGGCATGCTGCAGTGACTCCTCATCCACATCCGCACATGGTTTCTTCTCAGGATCGACCATGGAAAATCGACAACGGCAAACACGTGCAGAGCAGAATCAATGCAATGGGCAAATTTCTTCGATGTGATCAGAACAGCCGTTGGGGAATCACTTTCGGAGCATCCATCATGCAGCGACTATCTTACTTCGGCTGCCGCAGCAAGCAAATCTATTTAGGGTTTAGTTTGGAGAAGAAGCTCATCTAGGGTTCAATCCCGCGACAAGAGGAGAGCACGGGAGGCTGATGCTTCGCCTTCCTTCCTGCGCCTAGCATGACAATGAAGGCCCATCCCAGTCCGGCCCAACTGGACACTAGATCGGGACAAAAGGCCCACCATAAAACAATTACTTGAACCTAAAAAAAAAGTAAAACAATTACTTGCGTGTAAAATAACACGTACATGTCTTTAACTACTGTGACAACTAAAAGCAGTAAAGCACGTGTTGGTGATTCATTTTTTTTAAATGGTTCCCTGACACAATGCAAGTATATCAAAGGACCGCTTATTGATCCGTTACATAGAATCCTAGTACAGTACAAATTTCCCCCGAAAATGTCTAGTAAAAAATTTGACCCTAGCCTAAAAATACAGTGAGTTCCATGTACAGCTTCATTAATTGATCCTGGCCAGTGAATTTCACCTTTAGATTTCTATAAGGACGAAATTTCTAAGTACAAAAAAAAAAATCTAATCATAGAAGGAAAATTTCGAACATAATTTTGATCTAGTCCAACACGTGGGATGGGGACACGGTAGGGGTTGGTGTGTGGGCCATGAGGAGGTGGTGTTATGTTATTCTAATCATTAGCTTGTTAGATGATCCACAAGTTTTAGTAGTGTGCATTAGATGGAGTAAATTAAAATTTGTCAAACATTTTTGGTATAATATAAGAGAAGAAAAGTTTTGTCAGATTTGCCTCTGAAAAAAGATAGTCTAGCCAGCTGGACAGCTTGTTGGTTCGCTTGCAAACTAGCATGTGCTTGAGCGATAGTGTTGGTCTCCTTTGCAGCTTTACTATCACTAGATGAGAATAGAATCTAGTAGTTGGATGGTGAATTTTAAAGGCCAGATTCTCTTAGTGGCAGAATTTTAAAGGTTTTCTACCATCCGTACTCATCAATTTTGGATCCCTTATTGGGCTCCCATCAGTCACAAGTTTGGCGTTCAATCATGCAGTGTCATGATTTCCTGGTCCAAGGCTTAATCGGTAGAATTGGGGTTGTGCATAGTACAGAGGTGGAATAATAATTGGATTCCTAGGGCAAGTATGACACAGCCTATTGCAAATGTGTTTTTGTTCAGTGACCTTATCGACAACACGGCGGCTGCCTGGAATGCGAATTTAGTGCGCCACACTTTTCTTCCGATGGACGCAGAGTTCATCTTTGGTATTCCCATATGCACTCGCAGTATCACAGATATTTGTTCTTGGACTCATGAGAAAAAGGGGCACATTTCAGTTCCGTCTGCATATAATATGTTGGTTCAAACAAAGCATGAGCGTTAAGGTTGGTTGTTCCATGAAGCTGGTTCTTCAAACAGGTCCAAAAAAATGATTGGAACAAATTTTGGAATGCATCGGTACCAGCAAAGCTAAGAGAGTTCAGTTTTGCTAAAGCACATCTAGATGTGCCATAAGTATTGCACATCTAAGTCCTATGTCATTGATTTTACGTTGAGATTCGTGTGGATATTTTCTTTTTCTTTTCTCTTTTCCTCTTTGTGCTTGATTCACTCACTTAGATGTGCAATAACTAGAGCACATCTAGATGTGCCCTAGACACACCCGCCTAAGAGTTTTATTGTGGCGTCTTGCCAGAAATTCAGTGACGATTCATGATGTTCTTCGACACAGGAAAATGGACGCTAAAAATAATTGTCCCTTATGCGGCAACCAGGACTCATGGTGCCATGCTCCAACTGATTTTTCTATGCCCAGATCCGTTTGGACACTCTCGAAAGATGATGTCGTTGAGCACATGATTGAAACTACGGAATTGTATGACATACATTGGTTGTTTCTTTGATGATCTCGACATGTGGATTTCACAATGCTTTGTGTGACACTTTGGCCAATTCAGACGTATGGTTGTAAGGCTATCCACGAAAACTTTTTTCAGCCATCAATCTCCAACCATATGTTTATCAACATTTTCATAGATGGCCTGGATCAGACGGCTAAGAAAGATTTGAAGCCTAGGGTTTTTTTCGACCAGGAAAACCGTAGAACAATGGTTCTATGGTAAATTATATTAAAACTATATACACGCAATCCAATTACACCACATCAATCACCCAATACCAGTTTTGTGAAACATAGAAGAAAATTATACGTTCTGTAAAACCCAGGATATAATCTTGGCCGCTTTAGTTTGCTTTGCTTTTATCTGTGCTGTCCATAGACCATCTTGAAGGTAGTATTTCCAAACCTGCACATGAGGAGCTGCTGCTCAAAAGATCTTATCGTTTCTGATGGACCATATACTCCAACAACCCATCAAAATAATATCTAGTGCAATATCTGGAGGGAGTTGCTCCATGGCAAGTTGAAAGTCATCAAAGACAGATATGCCTCTAGGCTTGGAAGGGATGATGGAGTCCCAACATTGGAGAGCAAATGAGCAATTCCAGAATAAGTGAAGCAGAGTCTCCTCCGTGTTATCTGAGCAGAGTACACAATTGTAGTTATTGAGAAACATAGATTTTCTGTTGAGAAGGTTCCTTGTGTTGATCCTGTCATGGAGGAGGAGCCAAATAAAAATCTTATGCCTCAGTCTGCAACTTGTTTGCCAAATCTGCCTAAAGATCGGGTGCACCAAACTGGGTCCACACATATGATGATACATCTTGATGGAAGAGTATCCGTTGGAGGCTCCCAGGACTTTCCATTAATCTAGGTTATTGGATTGAGGTCTGTGCTGCAGTTGTTGGAGTAGCAGAGTATATTGTTGAAAGGCTTCTTCAGACATAGGAGTGTGAAAGAGTGCAGACAGGTCAGGTTCTTCCATAGCAGTCTTCAGAGTAACATGTTCATTCCTTGTATGAGAGTGCAGTTCAGGGAATTTGGACCTAAGTGGCTGATCCCACCAGTTATCAGACCATAGTAAAGTGGTGTCACCAGAATGGGCCTTGCAAACTGCAAACTGTTTGTAGGTTGGCAGCATCTTGAGTATTGCTTTCCACCAGAAAGAACCCACCAATCTCTCACCAGGCAGAGAGGTGGAGTAGTATGATTCCCAGATGATATTGATCCATGGAGTATCAACTCTATTAAGGAATTTATGCAGCTGTTTCATCAGAAGTGCCTGGTTATGTGTGTCAATATCCAATATCCCTAGTCCTCCATTAACTTTAGGTTGACATGCAGTGTCCCAAGCTATGAGTGCAACACCCCTTTCCAAAGAACCATATTTCCTCCAAAAACAGTTTTTCAGATAAATGTTCAACTGTTTAACCACAGTTTTTGGAAGCCTCAAAGAGCACATGAAGAAAGTTGACAAGCTAGAGAATATAGATTTAATGAGAGTTAATTTATCTCTAGTTGAAAGCAGAGTTGCACAACCAAGCAGTCTATTCTCCACTCTCTTGAGCAGAGGTGAGTAATCTTCCACTCTAGGTTTATACAAGCTGAGAGGCAAACCCAAATAGGTGTGTGGAAGAGTTCCAATCTGGCAGCCAAATATAGATGACAGATATTGCATCTGTTCAACAGAGGTGTTGATGGGAATCATGATAGACTTGTTGTAGTTGACTTTTAGCCCAGTGAAAGCAGCAAAATGCAGGAGCATATTCTTGATATGCATCAGTTGGGAGGCCTCAGCTTTGACCACTAAAATGGTATCATCAGCATATTGGATAGTAGGAAAATCAGGGCTGGATTGTTGGACCAGAGGGGGTTGGATCATAGAATTATGCATTGCCTCATTCATCATAGATTGTAGTATGTCTGCTGCTAGCACAAAAATGAGAGGGGAAAGAGGGTCTCCTTGTCTGACACCACATTTGCATAGAAACTGCTTTCCAAGTACCCCATTGAGAAGAACAGAAGAAAAACCAGTGCCAGAAATCATTTTGATCCAATTAATCCACTTAGTTCCAAAACCCTTGGCTTGTAAAATCTCAATAATGGTATCATGACTGAGCATATCAAAAGCCTTTTCAAAATCCAATTTCAGGAGAATGACATCTTCATTTGATTGGTGGCATTGATGAATGTATTCATAGGACCAAGCTAAACAATCTTGAATGCACCTTTTGGATAGAAAACCATACTAGTTGGTGTGGATGAGCTTCAGTATCTTGCTTTCCAATCTATTGGCCAGAAGCTTGGTTAATATCTTCAGGGTGTAGTTCAAAAGGGAAATGGGTCCAAAATCATTTGGTAGCACTGCATCATCTCTCTTGGGGATCAGAGTAATGAATGAGTAGTTGATACTCTGCAAGTTTACTTTACCCATATGGAAGTCCTCAATCAGTCTATAGAAATCAGGAGCCATAATGTCCCAACAAGCTTTGAGAAAAGCTGCATTAAAACCATCTGGTCCAGGAGCTTTATCAGTAGGCATCTTCTTAATGACATCATCAATTTCTTGCTTAGTAAATGGGAGTTCCAGGTCTGATAAATCATCATGTTGTAATAGTAGATTCTGAAGCAGGAGTGGGTTATTAGTTCTGTAAATAGAGCGTAATCTCTTTTTAAAAGCTTTGAAGAGGATAGCAGCCTTAGCTTGGTGATCAATATGTTCTTGGTCATCATCATCCCTTAACATGGCAATATGATTAAATCTGTGTTTAATAGTGGCTTTAGCTTGAAAGTACTTGGTGTTTGCCTCCCCCATTTTGATGTTTCTGATGGTGGCTCTCTGCTTCCAATATATTCTCTGCTGCTCATTAATAAGGCTCAAATGCTCTATCAGAATCTTTCTGCCATTAGATCATAAAAAAGGATCATGAAGTTAATGTTCTGAATAATTAGTTTGTGGTTTGAGATAGTTTTGGCCCAGTTTTTTAAACCCTTTCTAAGCCTCTTGAATTTTGCAGCAATGCTTTTGGCACTATCAGTTTCATGGACATCTTGCTCCCAGATGCTCTTTATCACGTCCTTGAATTGAGGTTGTTTCATCCAGAAGTTTTCAAATCTGAAGACCTGTGCTCTAGGAATGCAGGTGCCCACTTGAATGACAATGAGGAGGTGATCTGAGGTAGTTTTGGCAAGAGGGGTGGCTTGAGTGGAAGGAAACATGAGGGTCCAAGCTTCTGAAGTGAAACAACCAGTCCAGTTTTTCCAAAAGGGGAGCATCTTGCAACTTGCATATTGCTCCATGTGAACTTTCTGCCTTTCAGAGGAATTTCAATAAGATCTTGGTAATTGATTGCTTCATTAAACAAGAGCATGTCATTCAGGTTGCCTCCCTCTCTATTTCTGTTATGAGGATATCTGATGTAGTTAAAATCTCCCAGAACAAGCCAATTGTCATCATCCCCCACATTAAAGTTTTTAAACCAATCAAGGAAATTAATTCTAGCATCCTGCTGACAAGGTCCATAGATGTTGGTGAGCTTCCATATAATCCCAGATAGTCTACAGGTAAACTTGATGGTCAATGAGAAATCATTGTGGTGATCCAACTGTCCAGAGAAAAGATTGTCATTCCAAGCAATCAGTAATCCTCCAGAAGCACCAATGGATGGTAGAAATTCGAAGTTGGAGATGTTCTTGGGACAAAATTTCCTAATATAGGATGTGTCAAATAATTCTCTCTTGGTTTCCTGGAGGCATAGGATGGAGCAATTGGACTCAACAATTTTATTATATAGAGCATCCCATTTCTTTGGGTCATTGATACCCCTAATGTTCCAGTTCAAAATATTCCAATTTTTCTTCATGAGGATTACAGAAAACTGGGATAAGAAGGATGGGAGGCTGGGAGTTGGAGTGTGAGTGACAGCAAATATACATCAGATCAACCATGATAAGCCTGAGGGAGAAGAAAACATCGATCCACAGAGTCATAACATACTGGAATCTCATATAGAGAGTCTGATCCATAGTATCCATAGAGCGGAAGGACCAGATATACATCACAGAGACAAATATTCTCATGTCCCCAAAAGTTCAGGTACAAACACTGACTAAAAGAGAACAAGCAAACTACTGTCCACTCTTCCCACTAATGGTCCCTTCCTTGGACTTGGTGGCCCCCTCCTTGGACTTGCAAGCCCCCTCCTTTGGCTTGGTAGCAACCTTGGGTTTCTTGATCTTAGTGGAGAGCTTCTCTTCTGAAGTATCTTGTGCATTGACCTTGCAATAAGCAGTGTTCAGATTCTTAATAACCTTTGCAGGTAAAGGAGGTGGGAAAGAGTGACAAGCTAAGCAGTCTTTATCCATGCAAACAAATTTCTTATAACCCTTATTGAGTTTTTGGAGATGACAACTCCTCCTTACCTCTGTCTCTACTAGAGGCCCCTTGTCCTTCCTCTTCCTGTTATGATGAACAGCAGAGGTGGATGATGAAATGATTTCTTGGGAGCCACACATGACATTAGGTGTATTCTCCTGATCCTGAGAAGTTGCCAAGATACCAGAAAGATTAGAGCTGTCAGGACATGAATCTGGCAAGGCAAAAGGTAAACAGAACTCATCATTCTTGTTTTGAGAGATAATATCCCAAACTTTAGAAGTAATGAACTGTTTGGCCAAATCAAACTTCTCAGGTGAAAGGAAAGTAACAGACAGGAAATTAACCCAGTCTACTGGTACCTGAATGATGTCCTTACTGGTATCCTTAGGTGCAAAATGCTTGGACCAAATGTGAGCTCCTTCCTTTCCAAGGTACTTCTCTTCGGTACCAATGGCAACCTCTTGGGCAGTGGGAGAGGGCAATCCTGTCCCTGAGAATATCATATGATCAGACTTGAACATAGGAATAGGAAAACCTGGTGGGGCAGAGTCATCAGAAGAAGAGGAGTCACCTTGCCCTTCAGCATAAATCCTGGGATCAACTGACTTAGTAAGCATCATAAGATCAGGGTATCAAACTGTTGATTGGAAACATGGGGGTGAGATTGCATAGTTGAATTAATTTCCACCCTGTTGATAATATGAGCAGCTTGGCTTTGTATCACAGGAAGAGTGGCTTCCAACTGAGCAGCTTCCACAGTAAAGAATTCAACTAGGGGTTTGACCAGCTCATCAGAGTTGACATCCTCAGGAATAAGATTGAGTTTGGGAGGTAGAGAACTTTCAGAGTGCATGGGGTCCATCATGTGGGAGTTGAAATCCACAGATTTGTTATTCAGGATGGCTGTGAGATGTAGATCTTCTTGTGGTGGCACAGCCAGGCTCATCTCATCAAGGACTGCCACATTGGGTGGAACCTGGGCCATAATGGGCCCAACAGGTTCCTCAGGCCCAAACTGTCCAATGTCAGCATTCAAATCAGGTAGCAGTGGGGCAAGAGGCGCCAAAGGCCCAACAGCAGAGTTAGAAGTGGTCGTGCGTGAGCGAAGTCGCCTACCATGGTCTCCCGCCTCAGGGCTATCTGTGAAGTAACGCAAACATTGCAGTCAACAAAGAAGGAGGCTTTGGCGTAGTGGCTGTTGTGACCATCGGGTAAGTTTCAAGGGTTCTTCTTCCATCTTATATTTACTAATTGGAAGCACCATACAAACCTCCACATTAATCCTCAAAGGCTGCTTTACAATAACCATTAGATCTTAATTGTGCGTCTAGGATTAAATGAGATAGGGAAACTCTACCAGATCATGTTTAGAAGTCTGTACATTTAAAAAGATGTCCGTTCTAAAAAGATATATCCAACTGGCCCAAGAGTCCAACGTGTTACACCAAAAAAGAAGGTCTAGGTTGTATAAAGGGAACAAGGAAAGAAAAAAAGCGTCCATTCCCTCAAACAAAAAAAGGAATCGTCTAAACTAATGTCACATAATAAACCATTGTTTTTCTTTCCAGCAGCATACTAGCAAAGTTACCCGTACAAGCATCATGTTGCTAGACTTCGTATGTATGACGGATCAACAGCACAAAGCAAGTTGATCACTGTGCTAAAATCTGTGTACAGTACTTTTTTGACAGGCCTATGTATAGTACATCAGTGAGTGATGCATACATCAAAGTACGTGAACAATTTTTTCTTACCCATAAATTGCTAGGCACAGAACTTAAGGGGATATATGGATGTACAAACAAAACCAATCCCGTCTACAAATCACACACTCATATATATTGTAAAATTCGTTTGGAAAATGCACATAGTTTCTAAAAAGAATGTGTCAAGTTTTTTGGAATCCATGCCATGAAAATATATTAATAAACAGAACCAAGACAATATAAAAAAATTTCAAAACTGCTGTATTGTTCAGCACATCCGAAAACCCACTATTCTTCGAAAGTGTGGGCATGTCGTTTAAGACTAATATTGAAGGAATAGGAGCACAATAATGCAAGAGCATTTAATTAGTAAAAGTTAAAAAAACTAATAGTAGCCAAAAGAAGAAGAAATGCACATAGTTCTCTGCCAGATAAAGGTATATATCATTGGCTAGGATACCTGCTAACTAGCGGTCATCACCTAAAGAAAAATAACATCACCACATTTCTCAATGGCTCAGTTGGGATGTAAGAACGATGAATTTAAAAAAAAATCGTAAAGTGAATTTTAGAATCATACAGGCAGGCTTCCTGCAAAAAACATAAGTGTGAGCTTTTAGAATATTCAAGCAAACTTTCAAATTGTAATGTGGAAATTTAAAATATAAGGATTGCGTCTAGAAGACTTCCATGAGGTTAAAAACAAACCTCAAGAAGTTCAGCGACATTCCATACAGATTAAAAGTACAAGGACACGCTTGAACTGGGTCGCAACCCCTATCAAGGAGCGGAGCTCACCGGCATGTTGAACTCATCAGCACTTGGCAGGTAGGGGCGTCGATGAGTTAGATATCGATGTGTGTACCATCGACTGGATGCAGATGCACGACACAAATTATTTTCATAGAGTGGTTGTTGCACCATGTTTTAATGGATCCCCTATCACATGCATGCATACAGAACCATGGAATGTCCATGCCAATAGTACCCGGTAGACAGAAAAATTGTAGATTATATATGTATAATAATGTTAAAAAGAAATCACATCTTCATGAGTATTTTGAAATTGCAAAAATCGGTAGACGTTAATATATATGATTGTGGCAAAAGGCTGAAAATAGATAGTAAAATAGTAAAATGTTAATATAAATAGTTTGTGTTTCTAATTTCTACAAGATTTTATAAAATTATAATTTGAAATTTTTTATGTACAATATTATAATTCTCTAAAAAATTACTAGCCCATGCAGTAGCACAGGTTGATGACTAGTTAGACTAAATGGAATCACTGATGTAGCAATTCTCGAGACTTGGCTTGCAGGGAGGCCCAACCGCTGGCCACTGATCTTATGGTGACTCGTATTTTGATCTCTTCACATAGCATTTCAGTGATCAAGGATATTACAACTCTGGAGGAGCAAATGCAGTGGTGATAAAGGAATTGGATGTTTTAGTTCTGATTCCGAGTCCTGTAATTTCCTTCATGAGACTAGACGTAGAAACTTTGAAGCGGATAGTTTAGGTAATTTTTCTTTACAGCCTCTGTACTCGAGCGAGAAACTGCAGTCTGTTTCTTTGTCTTCTAGGCAATAAGAGAGCCACCAAGAAAGACACAATAAGCAGACAACGAGCGTCGATCAGAGGGATCACTAGCCCAGATAGCATCAGAATAGGCCTGGAGCTCAAGAGAGCTGGAGCGGGGAAAGAAAAGGCGCTGAGAGATCGTGCCACGAAGGTATCGTAGAACACGGAGGAGATGACTATAGTGGACAGAGGTGGGGGCTGAAATGAACTGACTCATGACGTGGACAGAATAGGAGATGTCAGGACGCGTAACAGCAAGATAGACAAGACTGCCAACAAGGTGACGATAGCGAGTGGGATTAGGAAGAGGGTCACCATCAGAGGCACGAAGCTGAATGTTGAGCTCCATAGGAGTCACAACGATGCGCTCATCACTGAGAGTAGCACGAGCAAGAAGATCCTGAATATATTTTTCTTGGGAGATGTAGAAGCCATCAGAAGTCGAGGAGATCTCAATCCCAAGAAAATAGCGAAGACGACCAAGAGCAGTCATGTGGAACTGATCACGAAGGCGAGCCTTAACACAGACAATGTAGTCAGAGTCGTCGCCCGTAATGATCATGTCATCAACATAGATAAGGAGAAGAGTCCGACCACAAGGAGACGTGTGAACAAACAACGCGGGATCATGATCACTTGGGAAGAAACCAGCGGCAGTCACCACAGAGGCGAAGCGCTCAAACTAGGCGCGATGGGCCTGTTTAAGACCATAGAGGGAGCGGCGAAGTCTATAGACTATACCATCAGGAGCATAGTACCCCCAGTGGTGGCTGCATATAAACCTCCTCACGCAACTCGCCATTGAGAAAGGCATTCTGGACATCAAGTTGAGAGATAGACCAATGGCGAACAAAGGTCACAACAAGAAGAGTGTGCATAGTGGTCATGTGAGCCACAAGAGCGAATGTCTCATCATAATCGCGTCCCTGCTCCTGCTAAAAACCATGGGCCACAAGACGAGCTTTGTAGCGCTCAAGAGAACCATCAGAGCGAGTCTTAACCTTGTAGACCCACTTGCAGGTGATGGGACGAACACCAGAAGGGAGGGAAACCAGATCCCATGTGCCAGAGCGCTCAAGGGCAGCAAGCTCTTCGGCCATCGCAAGCTGCCATTCAAGCTGAGTCATGGCAGTCCGATAGGAAGTGGGCTCAGCAATAACTGAGAGACCATACCAATCAGGAGAATAGCGATTAGGCGGGGGTCGAGGCTGAGCACAAAGGTTATGAACCGGGGGAGGCGTGAACGGAGGTGCACCAGAGGTGGAAGGCGCATCAGGAGAATCAGGGGAAGCATCCACAGTATGAGGGCGGCGAGTGTAGTGGAGAGGAAACAGGGAAAGAGGGGGGCGGACTAGAGATGATGGTGGAGAGGTGGAGGAGGAGGATGGAGAAGAGGGGTTCGGTGGTGAAGAAGAAGGAATGAGAGGGGACGGAGGAAGAGGTGAAACATGAGGCACATAGTGATGTCTACTACACAACCTTCTTCTTGTAGACGTTGTTGGGCCTCCAAGTGCAGAGGTTTGTAGGACAGTAGAAAATTTCCCTCAAGTGGATGACCTAAGGTTTATCAATCCGTAGGAGGCGTAGGATGAAGATGGTCTCTCTCAAGCAACCCTGCAACCAAATAACAAAGAGTCTCTTGTGTCCCCAACACACCCAATACAATGGTAAATTGTATAGATGCACTAGTTCGGCGAAGAGATAGTGAAACAAGTGGTATATGGATAGTAGATAAAGGTATTTGTAATCTGAAATAATAAAAAAAGCAAGGTAGCAAGTGATAAAAGTGAGCGTAAATGGTATTGCAATGCTTTGAAACAAGGCCTAGGGTTCATACTTTCGCTAGTGTAAGTTCCCTCAACAATACTAACATAATTGGATCACATAACTATCCCTCAACATGCAACAAAGAGTTAATCCAAAGTCACTAATAGCGGAGAACGAACAAAGAGATTATGGTAGGGTACGAAACCACCTCAAAGTTGTTCTTTCCAATCAATCCGTTGGGCTATTCCTATAAGTGTCACAAACAGCCCTAGAGTTCGTACTAGAATAACACCTTAAGATACAAATCAACCAAAACCCTAATGTCACCTAGATACTCCATTGTCACCTCAAGTATCCGTGGGTATGATTATATGATATGCATCACACAATCTCAATTCATCTACTCAACCAACACATAGAACCTCAAAGAGTGCCCAAAGTTCCTACCGGAGAATCACGACGAAAACGTGTGCCAACCCCTATGCATAGGTTCATGGGCGGAACCCGCAAGTTGATCACCAAAACATACATCAAGTGAATCACGTGATATCCCATTGTCACCACAGATATCCACGGTAAGACATACATCAAGTGTTCTCAAATCTTTGAAGACTCAATCCGATAAGATAACTTCAAAGGGGAAACTCAATTCATTACAAGGGAGAAGAGGGGGAGGAGAAACATAGGATCCAACTATAATAGAAAAGCTCGCGATACATCAAGATCGTACCAAATCAAGAATACGAGAGAGAGAGAGAGAGAGATCAAACACATAGCTACTGGTACATACCATCAGCCCCGAGGGAGAACTACTCCCTCCTCGTCATGGAGAGCACCGGGATGATGAAGATGGCCACCGGTGAGGGATCCCCCCTCCGGCAGGGTGCCGGAACAGGGTCCCGATTGAGTTTTGGTGGCTACGGAGGCTTCTGGCGACGGAACTCCCGATCTATTCTTTGTTCTAGAAGTTTTAGGGTATATGGAGTTATATAGGCGGATGAAGCACGTCAGGGGAGCCATGAGGGCCTCACGAGACAGGGGCGCGCCCTAGGGGGGCCGCCCCTACCCTCGTGAGCACCTCGTTCCTTCCTTGACGTGGGGTCCAAGTCCATCAGGTGTGTTTCCTTCCAAAAATAACTTCTCCAGTTGATTTCGTTCCGTTTCGACTCCGTCTGATATTCCTTTTCTTCAAAACACTGAAATAGGCACAAAACAGCAAATCTGGGCTGGGCCTCCAGTTAATAGGTTAGTCCCAAAATAATATAAAAGTGGATAATAAAGCCCAATATTGCCCAAAACAGTAGATAATATAGCATGGAGCAATCAAAAATTATAGATACGTTCGAGACGTATCAAGCATCCCCAAGCTTAATTCCTGCTCGTCCTCGAGTAGGTAAATGATGAAAAGATAATTTATGATGAGGAATGCTAGTTGGCATAATTTCAATGTAATTCTTCTTACTTGTGATATGAATATTCAGATCTGAAAGATTCAAGACAAAAGTTCATATTGACATGAAAATGATAATACTTCAAGCATACTAACAAAGCAATTATGTCTTCTCAAAATAACATGGCCAAAGAAAGTTATCCCTACAAAATCATATAGTCTGGCTATGCTCCATCTTCACCACACAACATATTTAAATCATGCACAACCCCGATGACAAGCCAAACAATTGTTTCATACTTTTGATGTTCTCAAACTTTTTCAATCTTCACGCAATACATGAGCGACATAGCACTATAGGTGGAATAGAATGGTGGTTGTGGACAAGAAAAAAAGGGAGAAGATAGTCTCACATCAACTAGGCATATCAACGGGCTATGGAGATGCCCATCAATAGATATCAATGTGAGTGAGTAGGGATTGCCATGCAATGGATGCACTAGATCTATAAATGTATGAAAGCTCAACAAAAGAAGCTAATGGGTGTGCATCCAACTTGCTTGCTCATGAAGACCTAGGGCAATTTAAGGAAGCTCATCATTGGAATATACAAGCCAAGTTCTATAATGAAAGATTCCCACTAGTATATGAAAGTGATAACATGAGAGACTCTCTACTATGAAGATCATGGTGCTACTTTGAAGCACAATTGTGGAAAAAGGATAGTAGCATTGTCCCTTTTATTTTTTTATTTGGCCTTTCTTTTTTTATGGCCTTTCTCTTTTTTTGGGACAATGCTCTATTGAATGATGATCATCACACTTGTATTTATTTACAACTCAATGATACAACTCGATACTAGAACAAAGATGACTCTATATGAATGCCTCTGGCGCTGTGCCGGGATATGCAATGAATCAAGAGTGACATGTATGAAAGAATTATGAACGGTGGCTTTGCCACAAATACTATGTCAACTACATGATCAGGCTAAGCAATATGACAATGATGAATGTGTCATGATGAACTAGATGATGGAAAGTTGCATGGCAATATATCTCGGAATGGCTATGGAAATGCCATAATAGGTAGGTACGGTGGCTGTTTTGAGGAAGGTATATGGTGGGTGTATGATACCGGCGAAAGGTGTGCGGTATTAGAGAGGCTAGCAAAGGTGGAAGGGTGAGAGTGCGTATAATCCATGGACTCAACATTAGTCATAAAGAACTCATATACTTATTGCAAAAATCTACAAGTTATCAAAGCAAAGTATTACGCGCATGCTCCTAGGGGGATAGATTGGTAGGAAAATACCATCGCTCGTCCCCGACCGCCACTCATAAGGAAGATAATCAATAAATAAATCATGCTCCGACTTCATCACATAACGGTTCACCATACGTGCATGCTACGGGAATCAAAAACTTCAACACAAGTATTTATCAAATTCACAACTACTCAACTAGCATGACTCTAATATCACCATCTCCATATCTCAAAACAATTATCAAGTATCAAACTTCTCATAGTATTCAACACACTCATAAGAGAATTTCATTATTAATCTTGTATGCCTAGCATATTAGGATTTTAAGCAAATTACCATGCTATTTAAGACTCTCAAAATAATATAAGTGAAGCATGAGAGTTTATCTATTTCTCCAAAATAAAACTACCACCATGCTCTAAAAGGTATAAGTGAAGCACTAGAGCAAATGACAAACTACTCCGAGAAATATAAGTGAAGATCAATGAGTAGTCGAATAATTATGCAATTATGTGAAGACTCTCTAACATTTAATAATTTCAGATCTTGGTATTCTATTCAAACAGCAAGCAAGGCAAAATAAAATGACATTCTAAGAATAGCAAACATCATGTGAAGAAGCAAAAACTTAGGATCAACCGAAACTAACCGATAATTGTTGAAGAAGAAAGGTGGGATGCCAACCGGGGCATCCCCAAGCTTAAATGCTTGAGACTTCTTGAAATATTATCTTGGGGTCCCTTGGGAATCCCCAAGCTTGAGCTTTTGTGTCTCCTTAATTCCTCTCATATCAAGGTCTCCCTAAATCTCAAAAGCTTCATCCACACAAAACTCAACAAGGACTCGTGAGATAAGTTAGTATAAACCATTGCAAGAACCTTATCATACTCTACTGTAGAAAATCACTAAAATTATTATTCAACATTGCATACTAAATGCCTCTGCATATTTAATAGTCCTATCCTCAAATAGAATCATTAAAGAAGCAAACATATGCAAACAATGCAAACATAACAGCAATCTGCCTAACAGGATAGTCTGTAAAGAATGCTGCAACATCCATACTTCCCTAGCTCCAAAAATTATGAAAGAAAATTCCCACTGTATTAAATTTATCACAGCTTAATATGCAACAGGTTTCAACATTTTATCACATTCTGACTTTTCTAGGGAATTATTGCAACAGCGGTAAACTTTCTGTTTCAAAACAGCAACATGTATACTTGTAACATAGGCATAGTAAAGACTATTAATGCCACTTTTATTTAAATAAAGATGCAAAACATTGTTCTAAATAACAGCAAGAAAATCCTAACAAAATAAATTGACGCTCCAAGAAAAACACATATCATGTGGCGAATAAAAATATAGCTCCAAGTAAAGTTACCGATGAACGAAGAAGAAAGAGGGGATGCCTTCCGGGGCATCCCCAAGCTTAGGCTCTTGGTTGTCCTTGAATATTACCTTGAGGTGCCTCGGACATCCCCAATCTTAGGCTCTTTCCACTCCTTATTCCATAGTCCATCGAATCCTTACCCAAAACTTGAAAACTTCACAACACAAAACTTAAAGTAGAAAACTCGTGAGCTCCGTTAGCGAAAGAAAACAAAAGACCACTTCAAGTTACTGTAATTAAATCATTCTTTATTTATATTGGTGTTAAACCTACTGTATTCCAACTTCTATATGGTTTATAAACTCTTTTACTAACCATAGATTCATCGAAATAAGCAAACAACACATAGAAAACAGAATCTGTCAAAAACAGAACAGTCTGTAGTAATATGCTTCAAACATATACTTCTGGAACTCATAAAATTCTCAAATAAATTGCTGGACCTGAGGAATTTATCTATTAATCATCTTAAAAATAATTAACTAAATAGCACTCTCCAAATAAAAATGACAACAGTTCTCGTGAGCGCTAAAGTTTCTGTTTTTGACAGCATGATCAACAAGACTTTCCCCAAGTCTTCCCAAAGGTTCTACTTGGCACAAACTCTAATTAGAAGCATAAAACCACATATAAACAGAGGCTAGATAGATTATTTATTACTAAACAGGAAAAAAAGCAAGGAACAAAAATAAAATAGGGTTGCCTCCCAACAAGCGCTATGATTTAACGCCCCTAGCTAGGCACGATGATTTCAACGATGCTCACATAAAAGATAAGAATTGAAACATAAAGAGAGCATCATGAAGAATATGACTAGCACATTTAAGTATAACATACTTCCTATGCATAGGGATTTTGTGAGCAAACAACTTATGGGAACAAGAATCAACTTGCATAGGAAGGTAAAACAAGCATAACTTCAAAACATTAAGCACATAGAGAGGAAACTTGATATTATTGCAATTCCTACAAGCATATGTTCCTCCCTCATAATAATTTTCAGTAGCATCATGAATGAATTCAACAATATAACCAGCACCTAAAGCATTCTTTTCATGATCTACAAGCATAGAAAATTTACTACTCTCCACATAAGCAAAATTCTTCTCATGAATAATAATGGGAGCAAACTCAACAAAATAACTATCATGTGATTGAAAATTAAGATCAAGATGACAAGTTTCATGGTTATCATTATTCTTTAAAGCATACGTGTAATCCCAATAATCATCATAGATAGTAGGCATGTTTTCATCATAATAAATTTGCTCATCAAAACTTGGGGGACAAAAAATATCATCTTCATCAAACATAGCTTCCCCAAGCTTGTGGCTTCGCATATCATTAGCATCATGGATATTCAAGGAATTCATACTAACAACATTGCAATCATGCTCATCATTCAAATATTTAGTGCCAAACATTTTATAGATTTCTTCTTCTAGCACTTGAGAACAATTATCCTTTCCATCATACTCATGAAAGATATTAAAAAGGTGAAGCGTATGAGACAAACTTAATTCCATTTTTTGTATTTTTCTTTTATAAACTAAACTAGTGATAAAATAAGAAACTAAAAGACTCGATTGCAAGATCTAAAGATATACCTTCAAGCACTCACCTCCTCGGCGACGGCGCCAGAAAAGAGCTTGATGTCTACTACACAACCTTCTTCTTGTAGACGTTGTTGGGCCTCCAAGTGCAGAGGTTTGTAGGACAGTAGAAAATTTCCCTCAAGTGGATGACCTAAGATTTATCAATCCATAGGAGGCGTAGGATGAAGATGGTCTCTCTCAAGCAACCCTGCAACCAAATAACAAAGAGTCTCTTGTGTCCCCAACACACCCAATACAATGGTAAATTGTATAGATGCACTAGTTCGGCGAAGAGATAGTGAAACAAGTGGTATATGGATAGTAGATAAAGGTATTTGTAATCTGAAATAATAAAAACAGCAAGGTAGCAAGTGATAAAAGTGAGCGTAAATGGTATTGCAATGCTTTGAAACAAGGCCTAGGGTTCATACTTTCGCTAGTGTAAGTTCCCTCAACAATACTAACATAATTGGATCACATAACTATCCCTCAACATGCAAAAAAGAGTTACTCCAAAGTCACTAATAGCGGAGAACGAACGAAGAGATTATGGTAGGGTACGAAACCACCTCAAAGTTGTTCTTTCCAATCAATCCGTTGGGCTATTCCTATAAGTGTCACAAACAGCCCTAGAGTTCGTACTAGAATAACACCTTAAGATACAAATCAACCAAAACCCTAATGTCACCTAGATACTCCATTGTCACCTCAAGTATCCGTGGGTATGATTATATGATATGCATCACACAATCTCAATTCATCTACTCAACCAACACATAGAACCTCAAAGAGTGCCCAAAGTTCCTACCGGAGAATCACGACGAAAACGTGTGCCAACCCCTATGCATAGGTTCATGGGCGGAACCCGCAAGTTGATCACCAAAACATACATCAAGTGAATCACGTGATATCCCATTGTCACCACAGATATCCACGGCAAGACATACATCAAGTGTTCTCAAATCTTTAAAGACTCAATCCGATAAGATAACTTCAAAGGGGAAACTCAATTCATTACAAGGGAGAAGAGGGGGAGGAGAAACATAGGATCCAACTATAATAGCAAAGCTCGCGATACATCAAGATCATACCAAATCAAGAATACGAGAGAGAGAGAGAGAGAGAGAGAGATCAAACACATAGCTACTGGTACATACCGTCAGCCCTGAGGGAGAACTACTCCCTCCTCGTCATGGAGAGCACCGGGATGATGCAGATGGCCACCGGTGAGGGATCCCCCCTCCGGCAGGGTGCCGGAACAGGGTCCCGATTGAGTTTTGGTGGCTACGGAGGCTTCTGGCGACGGAACTCCCGATCTATTCTTTGTTCTAGAAGTTTTAGGGTATATGGAGTTATATAGGCGGATGAAGCACGTCAGGGGAGCCATGAGGGCCTCACGAGACAGGGGCGCGCCCTAGGGGGGCCGCCCCTACCCTCGTGAGCACCTCGTTCCTTCCTTGACGTGGGGTCCAAGTCCATCAGGTGTGTTTCCTTCCAAAAATAACTTCTCCAGTTGATTTCGTTCCGTTTCGACTCCGTCTGATATTCCTTTTCTTCAAAACACTGAAATAGGCACAAAACAGCAAATCTGGGCTGGGCCTCCAGTTAATAGGTTAGTCCCAAAATAATATAAAAGTGGATAATAAAGCCCAATATTGCCCAAAACAGTAGATAATATAGCATGGAGCAATCAAAAATTATAGATACGTTCGAGACGTATCAAGCATCCCCAAGCTTAATTCCTGCTCGTCCTCGAGTAGGTAAATGATGAAAAGATAATTTATGATGAGGAATGCTAGTTGGCATAATTTCAATGTAATTCTTCTTACTTGTGATATGAATATTCAGATCTGAAAGATTCAAGACAAAAGTTCATATTGACATGAAAATGATAATACTTCAAGCATACTAACAAAGCAATTATGTCTTCTCAAAATAACATGGCCAAAGAAAGTTATCCCTACAAAATCATATAGTCTGGCTATGCTCCATCTTCACCACACAACATATTTAAATCATGCACAACCCCAATGACAAGCCAAACAATTGTTTCATACTTTTGATGTTCTCAAACTTTTTCAATCTTCACGCAATACATGAGCGACATAGCACTATAGGTGGAATAGAATGGTGGTTGTGGACAAGACAAAAAGGGAGAAGATAGTCTCACATCAACTAGGCATATCAACGGGCTATGGAGATGCCCATCAATAGATATCAATGTGAGTGAGTAGGGATTGCCATGCAATGGATGCACTAGATCTATAAATGTATGAAAGCTCAACAAAAGAAGCTAGTGGGTGTGCATCCAACTTGCTTGCTCATGAAGACCTAGGGCAATTTAAGGAAGCTCATCATTGGAATATACAAGCCAAGTTCTATAATGAAAGATTCCCACTAGTATATGAAAGTGATAACATGAGAGACTCTACTATGAAGATCATGGTGCTACTTTGAAGCACAATTGTGGAAAAAGGATAGTAGCATTGTCCCTTTTATTTTTTTATTTGGCCTTTCTTTTTTTATGGCCTTTCTCTTTTTTTGGGACAATGCTCTATTGAATGATGATCATCACACTTGTATTTATTTACAACTCAATGATACAACTCGATACTAGAACAAAGATGACTCTATATGAATGCCTCTGGCGCTGTGCCGGGATATGCAATGAATCAAGAGTGACATGTATGAAAGAATTATGAACGGTGGCTTTGCCACAAATACTATGTCAACTACATGATCAGGCTAAGCAATATGACAATGATGAATGTGTCATGATGAACTAGATGATGGAAAGTTGCATGGCAATATATCTCGGAATGGCTATGGAAATGCCATAATAGGTAGGTACGGTGGCTGTTTTGAGGAAGGTATATGGTGGGTGTATGATACCGGCGAAAGGTGTGCGGTATTAGAGAGGCTAGCAAAGGTGGAAGGGTGAGAGTGCGTATAATCCATGGACTCAACATTAGTCATAAAGAACTCATATACTTATTGCAAAAATCTACAAGTTATCAAAGCAAAGTATTACGCGCATGCTCCTAGGGGGATAGATTGGTAGGAAAATACCATCGCTCGTCCCCGACCGCCACTCATAAGGAAGATAATCAATAAATAAATCATGCTCCGACTTCATCACATAACGGTTCACCATACGTGCATGCTACGGGAATCAAAAACTTCAACACAAGTATTTATCAAATTCACAACTACTCAACTAGCATGACTCTAATATCACCATCTCCATATCTCAAAACAATTATCAAGTATCAAACTTCTCATAGTATTCAACACACTCATAAGAGAATTTCATTATTAATCTTGTATGCCTAGCATATTAGGATTTTAAGCAAATTACCATGCTATTTAAGACTCTCAAAATAATATAAGTGAAGCATGAGAGTTTATCTATTTCTCCAAAATAAAACTACCACCATGCTCTAAAAGGTATAAGTGAAGCACTAGAGCAAATGACAAACTACTCCGAGAAATATAAGTGAAGATCAATGAGTAGTCGAACAATTTTGCAATTATGTGAAGACTCTCTAACATTTAATAATTTCAGATCTTGGTATTCTATTCAAACAGCAAGCAAGGCAAAATAAAATGACATTCTAAGAATAGCAAACATCATGTGAAGAAGCAAAAACTTAGGATCAACCGAAACTAACCGATAATTGTTGAAGAAGAAAGGTGGGATGCCAACCGGGGCATCCCCAAGCTTAGATGCTTGAGACTTCTTGAAATATTATCTTGGGGTGCCTTGGGAATCCCCAAGCTTGAGCTTTTGTGTCTCCTTAATTCCTCTCATATCAAGGTCTCCCTAAATCTCAAAAGCTTCATCCACACAAAACTCAACAAGGACTCGTGAGATAAGTTAGTATAAACCATTGCAAAAACCTTATCATACTCTACTGTAGAAAATCACTAAAATTATTATTCAACATTGCATACTAAATGCCTCTGCATATTTAATAGTCCTATCCTCAAATAGAATCATTAAAGAAGCAAACATATGCAAACAATGCAAACATAACAGCAATCTGCCTAACAGGATAGTCTGTAAAGAATGCTGCAACATCCATACTTCCCTAGCTCCAAAAATTATGAAAGAAAATTCCCACTGTATTAAATTTATCACAGCTTAATATGCAAAAGGTTTCAACATTTTATCACATTCTGACTTTTCTAGGGAATTATTGCAACAGCGGTAAACTTTCTGTTTCAAAACAGCAACATGTATACTTGTAACATAGGCATAGTAAAGACTATTAATGCCACTTTTATTTAAATAAAGATGCAAAACATTGTTCTAAATAACAGCAAGAAAATCCTAACAAAATAAATTGACGCTCCAAGAAAAACACATATCATGTGGCGAATAAAAATATAGCTCCAAGTAAAGTTACCGATGAACGAAGAAGAAAGAGGGGATGCCTTCCGGGGTATCCCCAAGCTTAGGCTATTGGTTGTCCTTGAATATTACCTTGAGGTGCCTCGGACATCCCCAATCTTAGGCTATTTCCACTCCTTATTCCATAGTCCATCGAATCCTTACCCAAAACTTGAAAACTTCACAACACAAAACTTAAAGTATAAAACTCGTGAGCTCCGTTAGCGAAAGAAAACAAAAGACCACTTCAAGTTACTGTAATTAAATCATTCTTTATTTATATTGGTGTTAAACCTACTGTATTCCAACTTATATATGGTTTATAAACTCTTTTACTAACCATAGATTCATCGAAATAAGCAAACAACACATAGAAAACAGAATCTGTCAAAAACAGAACAGTCTGTAGTAATATGCTTCAAACATATACTTCTGGAACTCATAAAATTCTCAAATAAATTGCTGGACCTGAGGAATTTATCTATTAATCATCTTAAAAAATAATTAACTAAATAGCACTCTCCAAATAAAAATGACAACAGTTCTCGTGAGCGCTAAAGTTTCTGTTTTTGACAGCATGATCAACAAGACTTTCCCCAAGTCTTCCCAAAGGTTCTACTTGGCACAAACTCTAATTAGAAGCATAAAACCACATATAAACAGAGGCTAGATAGATTATTTATTACTAAACAGGAAAAAAAAGCAAGGAACAAAAATAAAATAGGGTTGCCTCCCAACAAGCGCTATGATTTAACGCCCCTAGCTAGGCACGATGATTTCAACGATGCTCACATAAAAGATAAGAATTGAAACATAAAGAGAGCATCATGAAGAATATGACTAGCACATTTAAGTATAACATACTTCCTATGCATAGGGATTTTGTGAGCAAACAACTTATGGGAACAAGAATCAACTTGCATAGGAAGGTAAAACAAGCATAACTTCAAAACTTTAAGCACATAGAGAGGAAACTTGATATTATTGCAATTCCTACAAGCATATGTTCCTCCCTCATAATAATTTTCAGCAGCATCATGAATGAATTCAACAATATAACCAGCACCTAAAGCATTCTTTTCATGATCTACAAGCATAGAAAATTTACTACTCTCCACATAAGCAAAATTCTTCTCATGAATAATAATGGGAGCAAACTCAACAAAATAACTATCATGTGATTGAAAATTAAGATCAAGATGACAAGTTTCATGGTTATCGTTATTCTTTAAAGCATACGTGTAATCCCAATAATCATCATAGATAGTAGGCATGTTTTCATCATAATAAATTTGCTCATCAAAACTTGGGGGACAAAAAATATCATCTTCATCAAACATAGCTTCCCCAAGCTTGTGGCTTCGCATATCATTAGCATCATGGATATTCAAGGAATTCATACTAAAAACATTGCAATCATGCTCATCATTCAAATATTTAGTGCCAAACATTTTATACATTTCTTCTTCTAGCACTTGAGAACAATTATCCTTTCCATCATACTCATGAAAGATATTAAAAAGGTGAAGCGTATGAGACAAACTTAATTCCATTTTTTGTATTTTTCTTTTATAAATTAAACTAGTGATAAAACAAGAAACTAAAAGACTCGATTGCAAGATCTAAAGATATACCTTCAAGCACTCACCTCCTCGGCGACGGCGCCAGAAAAGAGCTTGATGTCTACTACACAACCTTCTTCTTGTAGACGATGTTGGGCCTCCAAGTGCAGAGGTTTGTAGGACAGTAGAAAATTTCCCTCAAGTGGATGACCTAAGATTTATCAATCCGTAGGAGGCGTAGGATGAAGATGGTCTCTCTCAAGCAACCCTGCAACCAAATAACAAAGAGTCTCTTGTGTCCCCAACACACCCAATACAATGGTAAATTGTATAGATGCACTAGTTCGGCGAAGAGATAGTGAAACAAGTGGTATATGGATAGTAGATAAAGGTATTTGTAATCTGAAATAATAAAAACAGCAAGGTAGCAAGTGATAAAAGTGAGCGTAAATGGTATTGCAATGCTTTGAAACAAGGCCTAGGGTTCATACTTTCGCTAGTGTAAGTTCCCTCAACAATACTAACATAATTGGATCACATAACTATCCCTCAACATGCAACAAAGAGTTACTCCAAAGTCACTAATAGCGGAGAACGAACGAAGAGATTATGGTAGGGTACGAAACCACCTCAAAGTTGTTCTTTCCAATCAATCCGTTGGGCTATTCCTATAAGTGTCACAAACAGCCCTAGAGTTCGTACTAGAATAACACCTTAAGATACAAATCAACCAAAACCCTAATGTCACCTAGATACTCCATTGTCACCTCAAGTATCCGTGGGTATGATTATATGATATGCATCACACAATCTCAATTCATCTACTCAACCAACACATAGAACCTCAAAGAGTGCCCAAAGTTCCTACCGGAGAATCACGACGAAAACGTGTGCCAACCCCTATGCATAGGTTCATGGGCGGAACCCGCAAGTTGATCACCAAAACATACATCAAGTGAATCACGTGATATCCCATTGTCACCACAGATATCAACGGCAAGACATACATCAAGTGTTCTCAAATCTTTAAAGACTCAATCCGATAAGATAACTTCAAAGGGGAAACTCAATTCATTACAAGGGAGAAGAGGGGGAGGAGAAACATAGGATCCAACTATAATAGCAAAGCTCGCGATACATCAAGATCGTACCAAATCAAGAATACGAGAGAGAGAGAGAGAGATCAAACACATAGCTACTGGTACATACCGTCAGCCCTGAGGGAGAACTACTCCCTCCTCGTCATGGAGAGCACCGGGATGATGCAGACGGCCACCGGTGAGGGATCCCCCCTCCGGCAGGGTGCCGGAACAGGGTCCCGATTGAGTTTTGGTGGCTACGGAGGCTTCTGGCGACGGAACTCCCGATCTATTCTCTGTTCTAGAAGTTTTAGGGTATATGGAGTTATATAGGCGGATGAAGCACGTCAGGGGAGCCATGAGGGCCTCACGAGACAGGGGCGCGCCCTAGGGGGGCCGCCCCTACCCTCGTTAGCACCTCGTTCCTTCCTTGACGTGGGGTCCAAGTCCATCAGGTGTGTTTCCTTCCAAAAATAACTTCTCCAGTTGATTTCGTTCCGTTTCGACTCCGTCTGATATTCCTTTTCTTCAAAACACTGAAATAGGCACAAAACAGCAAATCTGGGCTGGGCCTCCAGTTAATAGGTTAGTCCCAAAAATAATATAAAAGTGGATAATAAAGCCCAATATTGCCCAAAACAGTAGATAATATAGCATGGAGCAATCAAAAATTATAGATACGTTCGAGACGTATCAAGCATCCCCAAGCTTAATTCCTGCTCGTCCTCGAGTAGGTAAATGATGAAAAGATAATTTATGATGAGGAATGCTAGTTGGCATAATTTAAATGTAATTCTTCTTACTTGTGATATGAATATTCAGATCTGAAAGATTCAAGACAAAAGTTCATATTGACATGAAAATGATAATACTTCAAGCATACTAACAAAGCAATTATGTCTTCTCAAAATAACATGGCCAAAGAAAGTTATCCCTACAAAATCATATAGTCTGGCTATGCTCCATCTTCACCACACAACATATTTAAATCATGCACAACCCCGATGACAAGCCAAACAATTGTTTCATACTTTTGATGTTCTCAAACTTTTTCAATCTTCACGCAATACATGAGCGACATAGCACTATAGGTGGAATAGAATGGTGGTTGTGGACAAGACAAAAAGGGAGAAGATAGTCTCACATCAACTAGGCATATCAACGGGCTATGGAGATGCCCATCAATAGATATCAATGTGAGTGAGTAGGGATTGCCATGCAATGGATGCACTAGATCTATAAATGTATGAAAGCTCAACAAAAGAAGCTAGTGGGTGTGCATCCAACTTGCTTGCTCATGAAGACCTAGGGCAATTTAAGGAAGCTCATCATTGGAATATACAAGCCAAGTTCTATAATGAAAGATTCCCACTAGTATATGAAAGTGATAACATGAGAGACTCTCTACTATGAAGATCATGGTGCTACTTTGAAGCACAATTGTGGAAAAAGGATAGTAGCATTGTCCCTTTTATTTTTTTATTTGGCCTTTCTTTTTTTATGGCCTTTCTCTTTTTTTGGGACAATGCTCTATTGAATGATGATCATCACACTTGTATTTATTTACAACTCAATGATACAACTCGATACTAGAACAAAGATGACTCTATATGAATGCCTCTGGCGCTGTGCCGGGATATGCAATGAATCAAGAGTGACATGTATGAAAGAATTATGAACGGTGGCTTTGCCACAAATACTATGTCAACTACATGATCAGGCTAAGCAATATGACAATGATGAATGTGTCATGATGAACTAGATGATGGAAAGTTGCATGGCAATATATCTCGGAATGGCTATGGAAATGCCATAATAGGTAGGTACGGTGGCTGTTTTGAGGAAGGTATATGGTGGGTGTATGATACCGGCGAAAGGTGTGCGGTATTAGAGAGGCTAGCAAAGGTGGAAGGGTGAGAGTGCGTATAATCCATGGACTCAACATTAGTCATAAAGAACTCATATACTTATTGCAAAAATCTACAAGTTATCAAAGCAAAGTATTACGCGCATGCTCCTAGGGGGATAGATTGGTAGGAAAATACCATCGCTCGTCCCCGACCGCCACTCATAAGGAAGATAATCAATAAATAAATCATGCTCCGACTTCATCACATAACGGTTCACCATACGTGCATGCTACGGGAATCAAAAACTTCAACACAAGTATTTATCAAATTCACAACTACTCAACTAGCATGACTCTAATATCACCATCTCCATATCTCAAAACAATTATCAAGTATCAAACTTCTCATAGTATTCAACACACTCATAAGAGAATTTCATTATTAATCTTGTATGCCTAGCATATTAGGATTTTAAGCAAATTACCATGCTATTTAAGACTCTCAAAATAATATAAGTGAAGCATGAGAGTTTATCTATTTCTCCAAAATAAAACTACCACCATGCTCTAAAAGGTATAAGTGAAGCACTAGAGCAAATGACAAACTACTCCGAGAAATATAAGTGAAGATCAATGAGTAGTCGAATAATTATGCAATTATGTGAAGACTCTCTAACATTTAATAATTTCAGATCTTGGTATTCTATTCAAACAGCAAGCAAGGCAAAATAAAATGACATTCTAAGAATAGCAAACATCATGTGAAGAAGCAAAAACTTAGGATCAACCGAAACTAACCGATAATTGTTGAAGAAGAAAGGTGGGATGCCAACCGGGGCATCCCCAAGCTTA